>NC_060151.1:2790546-2878231 GCF_021292245.1 Micropterus dolomieu | reverse complement strand
GGGGGGGGGGGGGGGGGGGGGGGGGGGAGGGGGGGGGGGGGGGGGGGGGGGGGGGGGGGGGGGGTGCGCTCCCCGTTGTCACCCAGTAGTCAAAACACCGCCGTCATCTTCATCACCGCCCCTGTCATCATCATCATCATCGCCATCCTCGCGATGACAAGTGACAAATGAAATGAAATGTCAAATTAAAAATAAAAATAATGAGGTCATCTCCGAGATGTTTTTTTTACGGGTTCGGTCTCGCGACTCGCCCCCTCTTCGCCTCATCACGGCGGAACTGTCCCCATCTCGGTTCGCAGATTTAGCGTAGACAGCAGCACGAGACCAGGCGAGCGCGGAGCCGTAGCGGAGGAGGAAGAGCAGGAGGAGGAGGAGAAGGGGGGGAGGGGGAGGGTTCTTGTCAACGTCTCCTCGTGCGGGTTTCCACAGTCACAACTAGTATTGTCGTTAACTAGTACCTTTAATTACAGCCGGGCGGTAGCCTAATTTCCTCGCGGTTGCCGGGCTCCGTGCGGCGCCTCGCGAGCCCTGGGCAGAGCACGGGAAGAGAGGCGGCTGTTCGGGCCGGAGCGGAGTGCAGCAGCAATATAGCCACTTGGGAAATCATAAAAAGTTCATGTTCACGTTAAGCGCGTCCACATGACCAGCCCGTCGGCCAATCCCCGCGCGCGGCCACTCATAAACGTGTATCACAAAGTTGTAAATTTTCATAAAACAACAAGGAATTTATTGCATTTCTTCATGGAGCAGAGCTGCTCCTTCTCTTTCTCTCACTCTCCCCGCCGCCATTTTCCCTTACAAACTAGCCAGCAGCTCACAAAGCTCAGAAAAGCAATGGAGAACTCTGCCTTTGTTTTCTTCCTCTATTTTCCTTTCGTTTGTGTTTGTGTGCGTGTGCTAACAGGCTTCTTTATTTATTTGCTGATGTATGACTTAAGTTGGATTGGACCAGGAATTTGTCCAGGTTGGAAAAACTTTTCAAATAGCCTACATTTTATTCTACAAGGTCAGGAAGAAGAGAAAAACAATTCACATGTGACTAAAAAGACAGATGGTCAGATATCACTTTATAACAATGGTGTCACAATTTGGCAGGGCTGATGCAGAATAAACAAAGCATTGTATTCATTATATTTGAATCATATTTATTTAATATTGCAGTGTTAGTGGCACTCGATGTGGATTTGAAAACGTGCTTTTTAATGCCAACATGTATGTTCTGAATTATTTGCACCAGCAATGTTTCGTGTTGTGTTGTTCTGGCGTCAAAAGATGTGGATTGGGGGGGCGGTCAGGTATTTGGATGAAAGCAGCTCAGAGGTGAAGCCTGACTCTCTGGGTGGCTGCACCACAAGGCAAGAAAAGCGATGATCCCTGCAGTGTTGGCAAAATCTCAGTTCCATGGATGGAAACAGAAAATTCTCATTATATGATGGTGGCCTAAGACTTGTTAAATTAGTGAGGTCATTTTGGGCTACAAAGTGAAATAGCTATGGTTTTGACAGAGGTTCCTGTCCATTTTTGTAACTAACAAGCTACAGAACTGCTGCACACTTTTTCAAGTGAACTAGATGAAATTTGGGCCGCGTGCGATTTGAAGGCACAAGCACAGCCAGCACCTGAGTGGAAGTGCGGGCCCGAAAAGCCGTGCGTAAAAGCGGTTTCGCAATGCGGCAGCGCGTCACCATTTTAACTGCCCTCAGGCCCGGAGCCGCAGGGTGCTCAGAGAGCTGCAAAGACACTGCGGTGTATTTTTGTTGTTGTTTCTTTGTTTGTTTTTTGTACACAATCTTGCTTTACAAGATTGCGGTTAGTGGATGGTTTTGCCTCAGAGAAGTGAAAACACACCTGAATAACCAGACAGTGAAGTTTAAAAGGTAATGTTTGAAGTGGGATTGGTTCCCTTCGTTCCTCACGCGTTAACGTGTTTAATTGCTTGTACAACTTGATTTGGTTAATTAAGTGTCTGTCCACCCACACAGGAGCCCAAAATCCAAGGCCTCAGATGCCGCCTCTGCGTCAATAATACCTCACGGTCCAAATCCAGAATTTGTCCAAAGTACTGTTTTCAATATTGCGTTTTCAAAACCAGCGTATTGGACAAGTTAAAAGGTTTGGGGAACATTTAACAACCCAAACATCCGATTTCAACCATGCAGCGAATACTGCACAACATACTCGATCATCTATTTCTGGTTTCCTCAGTCCGCGTTCATTACCGTCTTCTTATGTGTATTGTAAAACATCCAATTCACACGTAGGACTTCAGCCAGGATTTCTGTCTAATCTGCTGTCAACCGGACTAAATAAAGGACACTGGCAAGTCTAAACAATATACGTCTGGATGGTAGGCCTAGAAAACCGGTGTCGAGCACAGACATCATTCAGACATATAGTTCCGAATCCTGAAATCCTGATTTCAAACCTTCTGTGACCAACACGTCACCTTCCCAAAGTGCAGGGTGTCTGCTTAGCAGGAGATGCGGATCCAGCGCTTCCTCTGTGCACATGTCCCGAGTTAAAAATTAACAGAGCACAAAGCTGCAACACAGAGCAGGAGGCACAAACAGGCCGCTCGATTCCCGTTCTGTTGCTGTCTTTGTGTTTGTTGCTTTTACTGGGGTTTCCGGCCTTTTCATGGAGGCAATAAAGACATTAGGACCTGCTAACATCCCCCCACACACCGCCAGTCCACTGCTCTTTTTGCTGTCTACAGACAGTCGAGGACTTCCAGAGGCAGTGTCTCTCATGTCTATTAGAAATGTCGTTTGGATTTGGCAACACTTTGGGCGGCTTGAATCCAGAAGACCTGGATGTTTTTGTCGTAACTCAGGTAAAAGGCGGGGGAACCTGCCCGCTGTTCCGCAGTTTGTGCTGTGCGCAGGGTGTCTGCCGCTCTGGAGGGAGTAAGATTAAAAGAAAATCCAACGTGATATGGCTGCTTGTTATACACAGCAAGACATCTTCAAATATAATGAATGTGTGAATATTTTAAAAAATCCTTCAAACGGGAGACAGATTATATTGTTCTGAAATCACCTTTATTGAGGACAAAACAGAAGGATCTGAATTTTGGAAATGAAACATGAATATTTTGTGTTTTAAAATGGGACTTTATTCTATGACAGTAGTGCAAAATCTGTTCCTTTTTTCTTTTGTATTCATTAGCCTATTTTATATTTTTTCATTTTTTTCTGAATGTCGAACTGGTGATGGCGGGATAAATGTCCACCAGCTTTTTGGTGTTGGCTACAAAGTGTTATCTTAGTAAATTCGATCTTAGTAAATTCGAAACGGGCAATGTATTTTTCAACTTTTTGTGTAACATATTCAGACACTGGAGCCAAAACATAGCATCTTCCATTTGTATTCAGTCTTTGTTACAGCGTGTCGAGCTTGGGCAATTTCACAATGTGCTATCCAACAAAATAAAGATATTTGAAGAAGAGTTTCAGTCCGTTTCAGAAAAGATACTCAATATTAAAAATTCAAACGTAAAAATAAATAAATAAATAAAATCAAGTCAAATTCCATGTCTCTGGCGCTTTCAAACGCATCTCATGGTCTGGGTCAACAAAGATACAAGTGTAAATGCTGCAGCTGTGAATGCCATTTAGCCACTGGGTAACAGCCCATTAATGCTTTTAAACCTGTAAACAAGGTGAGGATATTTTAAGATCGCGCTGGCACTTAATACTGTGGTTATCGTGTGTGTGTGTGTGTGTGTGTGTGTGTGTGTGTGTGTGTGTGTGTGTGTGTGTGTGTGTGTGTGTGTGTGTGAGGTACAACCAAAAGGGGTTGCTTTCTGACAGACTCTCTTAGCTCGTGGGAGAACTTCATAACTTCATCAGATTGCGAACTGAAAGTTAAGCAGTGTCACAAATTGCCCACATTTGAAAATCTCTGTTGTACCTGAACATGCCATGTACATATTTTCCTGTAATAACATGCTTCACAGAAACTCTTTTTAATGGAAAACCCAAAATGTTTATATGTGGTCAGGGGCGCAGCACAATATTCCGGACCTATAGGAATTCTCTATGGACCCTTCCCTGCGCACAAGCATTCTAGCATCTTTGTGTCCGCAATCTCTGTCCCCTTTGCCCCCCAAGTCCTACGTACATACATGATGTTTACATGTCTATGTAGATAATTTGTATAAAGTGATTTCCGGTTAGAGAAGATAGAAACTGTTTGTACACTAATACATATATGAAAACTTACTGACCACACAAGAATCCATGTCTTGGACCTGTCCTGAATGACTCTATGCCACATAGGAACTACATGATAATACCACAACATTTATTTGCTATTTTATTTACTCTCTCAGCTACTTATTGAAAACTGCAGCTTGACGGGATGGAAAACATGCTGTTACTCCAGACATATTATTTTGTCAGATGTTTATTGATGAAATGTAACCGTCCTGAACTGTCTTTATTATTCTTGCTGACAGTGTAATAGGGGTTGTAGAGGTTATTTTCATGTTATAAATTAGATTTATCTTCCAACAGAACCACAGAAACGTGAAAAATGTTAGCAGCTGTGATCTTAAAATATTTCCAGATGAAAGAGAGACTGAAAGATATCACAGCAAACTCACTGCAGTCCACTATATTTATTTATTATTTACATACAAGAAAAGTGCGTTTTAATCTGAACATGTATAGCTCACACAATATGAAAGCACTGGTGCAAATACAGAAAAAAAGCCTATAATTAATTTTAAAAGCTTATAATACAGGAAATAGCTTAAAGAGGCATGCAGAATGAAACTCTGACTTTCTTATATCCCTTTTAATTTTGTGTTCTTAAGTGTATGATTTCATGAAATGTCTCCTCACAGTTGTTTAGGGCTACTTAAACCATGCTGATATTAATTATTTCATTAGACAGAGTTTAACTCTGTACTCACTGTATATACCTTGTGTGTTAGCAGCCTTATAAATGAAATATAATCAGGTATAGCAACACTATCAGCAGCCCCCCCACAGTCTTTCTTTAACTAATATTGATGACAACAAGGTCCTGAGCGACAACAATTCTGTTGACTTTTTTTCTAGTGGATTACGAAAAGTAAAGAAAACGCAAGAAAAAAAAGTTCTCCACTAGAAATACATGCCTGTACAAATGCTCTAAAAATCTGGACCTCAAGGGAGATTTCAGTTAAAGGAATAAAACGTGACATTTTGTGATTTGTTCAACTCACCTTTTCAGAAAATTGGGCAGAATTTGGTTCGTTGCCAGGCAAAAAGAAAATTCTGAAATGGGTGGGGATCTGCAGGGGGAATCAGGTCTCCTGACCTCTAAAATCCTGGTAAACAGCAGTTTAAGTCTAATATTTTAATAGCATAGCACATTGCTAATTTATTTCACTTGTGTCACTAGCCTTGCTGTGTAGGAATTATAACAATAAGCTTTGTATCCACATAAATCATAACTGCTGCGGTTTCACTGATTTAACTATTTTGTCCCTTTCTGCAGGAGATCACCTCCTGTGGAGTGGACCAGAAATTGGTCCTTTAAGAAGAACCCCGCATGAATATGATTTAATTTTTATTGCTGAAGATGTTTCTTTAAAGTAGGACCCTGAATTTGTCTCCCTACTGTCACTTCTCCACATGTTTAAGAGACAAGAGGAGCTAAAAACATCCTGATCATGACTAAAATATGATGTTTACATGGTGGTTAGTAGTTAGTAGTTTAACCTCCTTGTATTATTTGCAGACTAGGCTGCCTTTTTGTAATCTGAAATACATGAATTTAACTGTAAACTGATGTAAGTTACATGTGTTTTGCTCATAAAAAAACAAATTGTAATTTAAAATGCATTTTGCTCCTACTGGCAGTTGTTTGCTGTAGGCAATAACCTGACTGCAGGGCAAAGGTCACTTTTTATTTCAGGTACCCCTACAGCACTAATGAAAATGTAGTTCAAGAATTAAAACCTGAAAACCAACTGTGTTTAATCTGTCACGTGTTAGCCCTTGTCCTCGTCTTCTTCTTCAGCAGTCGGTAAAGCTGCTGTAGGGGAGCCGCTCCCGGCCACCCTGTTCTCCTTCTTCCACTTCATCCTACGGTTCTGGAACCAGATCTTGATCTGCCGCTCCGTGAGGCAGAGTGTGTGCGCGATCTCGATCCGCCGCCGCCGCGTGAGGTACCGGTTGAAGTGGAACTCCTTCTCCAGCTCGAGGGTCTGGTGGCGCGTGTACGTCTGTCGACCCCGCCTTCTGTCGGCACCTACACGCACAAGAACACGCACATCCTTTCAACAATCTCCCAGCTCAAAGAAAGTCATCTGTTAGGGATTGATCATGAGTATTGTTCCCACAAAATCTTCAGGTTAAAGTTAGCTGAAATATTTTGGTGCAAGATTTTTTTTCCCTTGCATCCAATAGGTTAGTATGGAAGTCCATTTCGAACGAGAAAATATAAAACCATGTGAGATATGTCAAACTTATGCTGGTAAGCTTTCAGTTTAGGTCAATATTTTTACTAAGTAATTTCACATTTTTACATTATGTCATCATTTTGACTTAGCTAGCTTTTGACTTTGTAGGGGGTTAAGGTTATGGTCAATATTGTGCTACAAGACACTTTTTTCCCTTTGTTATATCCAAGTGGAAAAACGTGTAGGCCTACTTAAAATACTTATTCTAAGTAAAACATCTGATTTGATAAGCTAAAAGTATGACTCATTAGGTTAAAATGATGAGATAAAGGCTTCCCCACACATCTCTCAGCCATGTGCAGCTAAGGTGCATAAGATAAGAAGAAAACATGTATTTATCTTCATTTTAAAGACAAATCCAACAGTCCGTTTTCAAAAGTCTCTACACTGTCTCAATAAATAACTACTTTAAAAAATACATTTATTGCCTAAATGAATAAATAAATAAATAAATACTTATAACCTCTTAATCATCTTTTTGAATCTTGGTCTTGTTAACTATATCCAAAGCCACTTGTTGCCACCTCCACATCCTGGCAAACACATTTGACTTGTGGCTTTGTAAACACCATAAAACAGTTACTAAATAATGTGGGTTCAGCTGCTGTCTCTCTGGGCCTGTGTTCAATATTTACTTCACCTTGTGTTTAGCATTAAAGGAGGTAGGCCCTACATGTGGATTTGAGTCAACTAAATAATTAAAGGGGGAATTTAAGGCAGAAAAGGCTGCGAAATCTGACTGATAGGGGTTGCTGATGTGCTGTGGCGGGTCTTCCATAGCAGCTCCCCTGAATAAAGTTAGCAGATATTCAGAATCAGCTTCATTTGCAAGGTGTGTGAACACATACGAGGAATTTGACTTGGATTGCACATTGCATATATTTACCCATAATCTAGGTAGGACTATGGTGAGAGTCAGGCTCCTGGTGTAAGACATGTTGGAGCACTTTTAATTTGATTACAAAAGAAAAAGAAAAAGTGACATGTGCTGAGTAAAGACCACAGAAATCCTGTTGACCTTCTGTCTTTGCGAGGTCACACAGTGCCTGAAGGTTAAAGAGAAACTGGGGCATATTTTCACAGGGGTCGTCTGCAGGCCACACAGACCACTAAACTCTTTTCCTCTGCAGATTCCCATAAAAAGAATTTTCATAAATATTTTTTTTCCACTTAGAAATTGAAACTCAACAAAACTGACCAAATACACTTTTAATGTCTAAGGTTTGTAGTGATATTTCTGCTGGTCTAGTATCTTGAAATAGGCCCTGACTTACTCTGCAGATCGTCTGAGCAGCAATAAAATGCATTGACCAGCCTGTAAAGAATTACATCTTTAGTCATTATAGGGCACCGCAGCTGAGCTCTGTTTAGAAGACAGACACATGCTAATCAGAAATGTAGTCCACCACATTTTCACAGTGTCTGACATAAATCTTTGGGACATAAATCCTCAGCCTCCAACTGGCTGTTTTCTGGGTGTGAGCTGAAGAAAAGAACATGTATTTACTTTGAATTGATTTCCAGGTCTTCTCTGGCAAAGACTACACATTTTCCTTACTGTCCAGGTCATGCATAGACATGCTGACCCGGCCATGTTGACACTGCTGATAATTAACTTTAGGTAAATACATACATTATGAAATTGGGAAGGGGGGGTGACTTATCTCATGACCTCAGTATTTCTGAAATTCTGCCGATGGTGCTGTGTGTAGTATACTTAACTGCTGACAATGAATCCTTACTGTTCAGTGTATTTCTGTGTGGCGGTGCATTCAGGCTGTCCTCTGGATGAATTCAGTGTATCACAGATTTGACCCAATATAAACTTCAAACAATATCAGATGATGCTTATAAAGCTTTTCATTTGAACTGACCGTGTTTTTTTTTACTTCTTCTTGCATTACACACACTCTCATTTTAGCAAAAGATGAAAGTCTTTATTTATTTATTTATTTAGTTAGTTAGTTACTTCTTTATCAAGAGATTTCCACTGACCCCTTAGCTGTTTTTACCTCCATTGGGTGACACTTTCCATGTCATATGAATATTCTTTTTTGTGTGATGTCTTTCTCATTCTTGTGAGGGTCTATGTAAGGATTTCATTGTATTGTTTGAAATAAAGAGCTTGCTTTCTTTTATTTTGTCCTGGTCACATTGCTTTGAGTGGAGCAAGAGAGAGTAAAACAACACAAAATTAAAATTACACTACACTAAAAAAAAATACATACTTACGAAACATACGGTATAGGCTACATTTGTTTATGAATTCTCGTTTTACTATATTTGGTCAAAGCAGTCAAACATTTGCGAAGGACCCAATCTAGTTCATATCAAAATGTTAAATATTGAAACATCTTCACAAAGCCTTACCCACCGCCCGCCCTGTGCAGAAATACTTTTCAAGCTTAAACGAAATGTATTTCACCAACAATCATGTTGTCCTCCACGCGTGATTCTTCTTACAACTTGCGTGTCCGTCTGTGTGTATTTGTGCGCGCGAGCCACAGTTTATTGAAGGCAGCGGTCAGCATGTGTGAGTGACTGAGTGTCAGCAGCGTGGAAGTGTGTGTGATGTAGTACGTCTATGCAAGTATATGTGTGTGTGTGTTTATCTGTGTGTCCCTACCTTATTACTGCATGGCGAGGCGATCATTTGTGCTATGTGTGACTGAGCGAGAGAGAGAATTCATCTCCATTGGTAATATGTTTTCCTCTCGCGCTGTCTGCGGTGATTTGTTCGCGCTCGAGCGCAAGTTGGAATTCTCGCTATCAACAACGAGAAGGGGCTGTATTGTGCTCGCTCTCTCTCGCACACACACACACACACTCACAGCAAATACATATAATACTAAAATACATTTATAAAACAAGTAGCCTAGTGAGTTAGTGTGTTTATGGGTGCTCATGCGCGTCCCTGTGAGAGCTCGAGCGCCTCCTTTAATAAGCACTCATGTGTTACTTATTTGTTGTGTTAACGGGAACATCCGGGACGTTTCCTTCCAATCCAATCGAATTTAAATTAAAATCTATAAATTCATTGTGCAGTCTGGCTGGCCCGACGCCACCAAACCTTCTCCCTCCGCAACCACATGCACCCTCGTTCCAAATGTTTCACCCTCCTTCTATAGGCTACTGTGTATGTGTTTCGTTCACATATTTTCTATTTTGCCGGAATACACATCATTTATTTTGTGTGATGACATAATCGTGTGAAAGTATAGGCTATAACATGGATGTAACCCCAAACGTTATTTTGTTTCTCATATCAGGTCATGAAATGTATAGCCTATTTTGTTCCATTGCTGTGTATAATATTTTAGAATATGATATAATATCTTCTGCCTTATCCGCTCTGGTTTTCAGACCAAACGGACTGGTTTGACTTTATAAGCCTAAAACCAAAGCAAATAAAATACTTTTGATTTCATGATGCACTTTCCACCCTCTTCATCACACAGCTCTCCAAATGAAAAAAACAACCGATAGAACCGATAGACCCTTTCTATCACACACGCAAACACACACATGCACGGCAGTGGGTCTGGAGGATGGTATGGTGACGGAAATTAACGAGGAGGCCTGCAGCGACGACGAAAAGCTGTCCAGTAGCCGCCAAGAGCTCCTGCTAATGAGGAGGGACCTGATTTGTCCAAAAACAATTTTAGAGTGAGTCCGACTGAGCTCTGCAATCTGCGTGTGTGTAAGTGTGTGTGTGAGGTAGTTCTAAAAATACAAGTGTTCAAATGCGGGTCCTGTGTGATTCGACGTTGCTGATTTTGAGAGCAACTCTACTTTTACGCACGTTTGACGCACAAACACTCGCACCCTACTTCTCGGTATTTACGCGCAATGACTCAGTATATTAAGGCAAACGTAAAAATGTTCTTTGTGCTGTTTGTGTTTGTTGTGGTTCGAGGCTCCGAGGCCCTGCTTCCATTCAGGATCCAGCCCGCTGCTGTCGCACAAAGCCGCTTTTACAGTCGGGGGAAAGAGCAGGCATTCAGAGATCAAACCCATCTGCTAATTTATAGTGTTTATAGCGGGTTGGGGTGACAGTGCAATAGCACAATGGGCTTTCATTGGATCACCTAGGACTGACAAGGAAACACAAAACTACCAGGGCGGAGAGGCTGAGCTGAGCTGAGCCACACACTGAATATGAGCGATAGCCGTGAGCACTTTAACCGGTGGTTGTCCCCTCTTAAACACAATACCACCTAATGAATATTCACCAAGTCTTAAATTATGGTTTTATGGAGGTCGCAGTCCAATAAAAGATCTGCAAAGATAGAGAAGTTGTAAAAAAAAAAAAAAAAAAAAAAGAGGCAGAGAGAAAGAGGCAGACAGGCATAGTTCAGCTACTGGCAGCGCAACCAGGCCAACAGTTTAAAGAGCGTTTAACGTAATCATTGAGTCGAACTAATAACACCCCCCCCCCCCCCCCCCCCCCCCCCCCCCCCCCCCCCCAACACTCACAGCACCCATCACGTCCCCTATTTTCCCAGGGCCTCGCCAATAATCCTCCCAGCACCCACCTCCTCTCTCCTCACCTGAGCTTCTCATCCAGGGGTAAATCCGAAGCCCCTGCTCGTTTAAGTGCCGCTGCTGCTGCCCCGGGTTACTCTGTCTGCTGCAGTCCGGCTCAGGGAACCTGGCGGCCAAAGAGCAGAACTGAGGCCGACCGGGGAGCTGCTCCGCGGCGCACCCCTGTAGAGAGGAGCACATGGGCCCGGCTCCCGTCGCGCAATAAGCCCCTCCTGTGAGCACTTCAGAGGGATTGAAAGGATGGGCACCGGGCTGAGTACTCCCACTGCTCCGGTTCAATCCCGAAAGTGACATACAGAACGATGATGAAGAAGCGGAGGAGGGAGGGAAAGGGGGCCCTCCGCTGCCTCTCCCACCGGAGACATGGAGGTGATATTTGCTGGATTCGAGGGCGCACGAAGAAGACACGCCAGGAGCAGCAGAGGAAGGCGGAAAGGGAGAAGTTGGAGAGTCTGTGAGGAGCAGAGCCGAGCAGCTCGTAGCGGCTTGTTGGTATTTGGAAAACAGCGCGTTGGCGAGCGAACTCATAATTTGGCGCCAGTGATTTGTAGGCCCGGGGCGCTTTAATGTCGACTTTTTACGAGGTACCGTGAATTATTGGCGGGGTATTACTGTCGAGATTTACACCAAAAAAAAGAGAAAGAAAATCACCCCACCCCACTCATCTCCTCCCCTCCCGCACATAGCCTCGTGGACCACGTGACCTCGAGTCCATGTGATGTCAAGATGCCCAATGGCCGACGGGGTTTCCCTCAGGATGCAATATTATATTGGAAGAAATTAGCTGCAACACACGCACACACACACACACACACACACACACACAACAAACAATATAATCTATAAAACAGAATCAATACGCAGCAGTTCAGAACGTGTCCACTAATCACCGAGCGCATGTAGAGCTGGAAAATGAAACGGCTGAGGCTGACAAACATCGCTTTCAAACTTCAATCTTTACTGTCCCGCTTGCTGGGTTGGGGGCGGGTTGAGCCGTGTGCAAAAAGTGGAAAACACTATTAGATGGGATATTGATTAGACTTTGAATGGAGTGGCTTCAGGCACGTGCGTAAAGTTGCCGAGAAGACTAAAAGAGGAGATGGATTTCCCCTGTTATCCACCAACGTCGTCTTATCCCAACTCCTACTTTTCAGAGACCACACATGCAGAAGAGAGGGTCCCACGCAGCAGAACAAAACGGGCTGTTGTTTGCTCCCAGCTAACAGTGTACCGCTGCTGACTGGTCACTGCAGACGGACATGAAGACCGTGTAAACAACATTACAGAAGGACGTTTATGGAAGCAGTCAAACATGTCACTTTGAAAATCATTCTGCAGTAACGCCCACATTTGAACTAATAGAGCTATAGGCTAGACAAACAAAACTAGAAACCTGAGTTTGTGCTGGAAGCAAGTGAGGGTTGATGGATATTTCCGAGAAGAAACACGTTACCGAATCCATTATAAATTCCGACAAGAAAAGGAGGAGAAGAAGAACAAGAAGAACCACATAACTAACTGATGGTAGGCTACAGGCTACGTGTCTTCACTCTCCAGGCCATTCAGCATAAATCACATCCGCCTTTGAGTTAAGGTCTGATTAGTTCTGGTCCCTGGCACTGGATCCAGAAGAAACTCACCTGGCATGCAGGTGCTCTGCTTCGTGCTTAGTTTCGTATCCACGACTTTGACCTTTCCTAGCCATGCCGAACTGAGATAATATCTCCGGGCTGAGTGTAATGTTTAACAGGCCATAGAGAAGTTGTGCGTGCATATGTTATCAATGTTTGGGCTTCCAGATTCCAGGTTTTTGGAACTTAGGTCCAAGCATATTGCGCTTTACTGCTTTGATTTGGATCTTTCTTTATCTAAATCTTTATTTGGTGATTCCACCAACTTTACGACAATCAAAGATACCCATTAATGCTCCTCTTGTTGTCTTCCTTTCTTAAAGCATAAAGCCAGAAACAGCATAGTAAAAATGCACATTATTGTTTACTCTTATTTTGAAAATTGGATTCCTGAAACAGAAAGGCGCATTTTATTCACTCAGTGCAGTTGGGGTTGTGTCTGCAGCCTCTGTCTCAATAATGAAACTCAAACCCAAACTACACACTCCCTTGGCTGCGTTTGACTTCCTATCGCACATGAAAAAACGTGAACCCCAAAAGCTGTTTCCATATTAATATAAAATGTACAAATATCTGATATACAGATGGGTGACAAATGACGCAGGAAGAAACACGACGAGACTCAGTATGGAGTCAGGCCACCACCAGCCTCCAGAAAAGCTTCAGTGCTCTATGCCCAGTCTGTGGAAGGATACACACCATCCCTCCACATGACATCCCCATTGCTGTGCAAGAGAGGCCTGGGTACAGCAGAGAGAGACAGATTTGCAAGATTTGAAGATAAAAGTTTATATTATATAATTTGTTGGTGGAGAGCATTGTCTGACGTGTTGGAGCAAAGCCATAGGTGTGAAACTGGGTTGAGATCAGCTGACATTTCATTCACATCATTTTCATCTTCACCAAACCAGTCCGTGAGCCCCGGTGCACAGAGGAATCTGCATTTCAAATGTTTATCCACTCTTTTTCATTCGTCCCCCGTCTGTATAATGCATGTGTAAATAGGCTATGAATGCTCAGTGAGTTTGGCCTTCCCATATGGAAACAATCCGACCTCAAGTCGTCACCGTGATGATGATGAAAGACAGTGTAATGGTGAATATAGAGGCCTGTAATAATGTAAGTGGAGATAGAGGACCGCGGGCCATAAATAAAGTGATGTTTGGATGGGATGTGGATTGTGTGTGTGTGTGTGTGTGGGGGGGGGGGGTATGTTGTTTTAAGAGGAGATTTCCGAGTCGAGGCTTAAATGTTTGGCCTCGTGAACTGAACGGTTTTATCAGTCTGGGTGCTGACAGAGTGTACAGAGAGGAGAGACACAAGGAGGAAGGGAATGATAGAAGTGAAATGAGAGGAGGTGAAAGAAAAAGAAGGGGGGGGGGAAGTGTGGATAAAAAGGAGGAGAAAGGAAAGAGGCCACATCCAACATTTCTTCCTTCCTTTCTTTTAACGAGAGTTGACAGCTAACAGGCGAGCCTGCTTCTTATTTCTTCTAAACTGATACAAAATTAAACAGTACAACAATAAAAATCCATCCTCACAGCCAAAAGAACTGTGCCTCACATTAAATGCAGAACGCAACATTTTTTTATGACGTTTTTATTTTTATGAATGTTCTCTTTTTTTTAATCTGCACTGTGCGCATGCTTTTTACCCAAAAAGAGAAAAAGAAGACAACATAAAACAAACACCATCGATCAAAAAACGAACTAAAACGAGAAACGACAATTAGAGTGTGTAAAAAAGAGACCCGACCTACTAAAACGGCATAAATAGGCAGTTTCATGTTGTTGGAAATTTCATTAATTGCTACGTCATCATCATCGTCATCATCACCATCATCAATCATTGCCATAACAACAACAACAACAACATAGAAGTGAGAAGTACAGTAAAAAGTGCACCATCATCATTTTTTAACTTAAAAACTATACAGCTGCCAAAGATAAAATTGTTAATGATAAACTTCTAACAATATAGAAATGTTTCCACAATAATTGTTCCACAAAGAAAGGAAGCTATCATTTTTCTTTCTTTTTTTTTTGTTTGTTTAAACACTAGAGTAGACTATGTTTGTTTGAGTTGGATTGATCCACCCCGCCCCATCAATTTTATTTTTTAAAAGTTCATTCTTGCTTCATTGCGGGTTTTTTTTTCTTCCAGCGGTTTCTACAGTCATCAGACAGAGGCGCGAGCCCCCTTCAGTCCGTCCAGCTCGCCGGTAGCCATTTTGGAGACTCAAGTTCCTTTCCATCTATTGAACCATGGAGACAGTGGGGCATTCCATTGGCCTCAATTAAGACAAAAACAGCCCCGCGCCCCCCCCCCTCACCCACCCTCAACCCATCCTGTCCAACATTTACAGCCTCCTCCTCCCCCATCTCTCTCCCCTTTCCTCTATCTCCCCCCAAATTTCACCGCTATCCTCCCTACATTTGCTTGTGGGTTTTCTCGCAGCAATCCTCACTCACGGCCTGAGACCCCGCTGTGCCCGCCACCGCCACCGAGCCTCCTCCTCCTCCACCACCTCCACCTTCTCCACCTCCCCCACTTCCTCCGCCATCCCGCAGCTCCTTCTCCCTCCTCTCCCTCTCCACCGCCTCCTGCTCGCTCTTGCTGCTGGGGAACTTGTCCTTGTTGTTCTCCTTCTTCCACTTCATCCTCCGGTTCTGGAACCAGATCTTCACCTGTCGCTCCGTCAGCGCCAGCGCGTGCGACACCTCGATGCGGCGTTTACGGGTCAGGTAGGGGTTGAACAGGAACTCCTTCTCCAGTTCCAGGGTCTGGTAGCGGCTGTAGGTCTGCCGGCCCCGCCTCCTACCAGCAGCTACTGGGGGTGAGGTGGGGAGGGTGAGGAGAGGGAGACACGGGAGAGAGGACATTATTAGAACACTAGGCTACATTACGGGTTAACGTGGTCATAAGCATGTCACCGCCCTTCACAGTGACCCCTTAGCCTATATAAAAAACAAGCACACATAGGCCTAACTGGATGTTATGACAAGTGATGGCACAATTTTTCAAAGTCAGAAACTCTGAAAATGTCAAACGTGTTGTTAGGTTTTTTACTATGTGCGTGGCGGTAGAGGTGGGGTTGGATTTAGAGTTGACTCCTGTTCATGTGATTGATGTTAGGAGGAAATACTTTTGGCCAAACTCCTTGGTTCTTTGTTTGAGTTAACATGGTCAACATTTGCCTGTGAATTTGCCGTAACACTGTGATCCCAAATAGTCTAGCCTACATAGATAGTCCACTGTAGATACATACTGCAGCCTGGGGTGTGAGAGAAAATGTCCCTAATGTTAGAATAGTTACAACACGTGACAGAGAAGTCCACATTTTAAAATCATGTGATCTTCATGTGACTTAAATGTTCAGGGCTCTCTCTTTCACACACACACACACACACACACACACACACTATCCTTACTACTACTCTTTGAAACATGAGTCCAAGAACAGAAACATAAACTCTTTCAATCCATCAAGAACTCGACCACACCTCACCATCAGCCAACGGCAGTCATTATTAAAACAGACTCTTCTATAACGCAGACGGATCTACTGAGCACTTACAGAAGTGCACATGAATATTTGATGCTATAAATACATCGTATCTGAAAAGGGAAAAGGGATCCCACAGCACAGCAACGACGAGTAGGCCTACAGAGATTAAAGAGCTGCCTCTAATGACGAACAAATACTTTTAATTAGAAATGTTTCAAATAATGACAAGGGAAGATGAAGATATTGTGTCCCACATGCAACCGTTCTCTCTGCTGAAAACTGTGTTTCTGTTTTTACAGATTTGAAAACAGTGAGAACCCGGTTCACAGACACAACATAATACTGTGTTTTCTGCACACACATGCGTGGGAGGAAAAAGGTGCATGATGTTTTTTCCTCAATGAATAGTCTGTGGAATAGAATAATTTACCTGCATTGGATGAACCAGGCGAGGACAGGCAGACGCCCCCCTTAAAAGCTTTTTTTTAGCACGCTTATCCAATCAAACTGGGTGATATTATAACATAAAATGCTTAATAGCCCCGTTTTTCAGCACGGGTGCCAGTAAATCTAAGCACATTATGAAAATCAGTCACTATTTTATATTATAAGCTAGACGTTATTTCAGTTCAGTATTTATACTCTTTATAAAGAGGACCAATACAACTGACACGTTTAACCGTGAAAGCCTTTCAGCAAACTCCCGACAGTTTGCTGGTTTACATACAGGGCATTTGTGTAAGTGGTTGTACTGCATATCAATACAATTGTTTCTCTTCTGCTTTGATTATTATGAGCTCTGTGCCGCGGACAACATATAAGAGTGGTCATAAAGCTTTGAAGTAAAAACGCTTCTAAATCACTGATCTGAAGGGAAATCTAGATACTTAGCGAGTTTTGCATTATCCTAAAAAGAACAGTGCACGCCGCATACCACGGATGATTAGCAGAATTCAAATATTTCTTGTGTTTTTTTTTAATTCTCAGGTGTCATTTCCTTATTTCACACACACACACACACGGAAGATGTCCTGCTACAATCACATAGAAGTCTAAGAAAGCCAGCCGGATGGTTTCTACTTTTAAGAAAGTTCTGTGATTCTCATGTGTTGGATGTTCACAGTGTCCGTTTATGGGCACACAGCTGCATTTTATTGTAAAGCAGTCCGAAGAAGACAAGAGAGTCTTCATGGAAATGCATGAACTTAAGTAAGTGATGTCAATGTCTTGTATGTGTTATCTGTCACAGGGCTGGCGCCGTGATTTCGTGCTGTAGGGACTGAAGGGATGGGCGCCACATTCACTGCTGTCACCAGCCATGAATTAAGGGAAATGGGAAACACTTTCCTGGTTAAAATGACACTATGGGCGCTTTGATCCGAAGGGGTTTTGACGGCGCAACATGCTCGGGGGATTTAACCTGCAACCCTGGCTGCGTCAGTACACTGCACAAAGTGTGTGAGGATACACCCCACCTTTCATACCTCTCACAGCTGAGATGACTCAGACAGCTTTTGGAGGAATACATCGTAATTTAGGCCTTTTTTTTTTTTTTGGCATTTGGCATTTTCCTGTTTCAGCATGAAAGATCATATGCTCTTTTAGGACTGAGAAAATGATGCAAGCCTTGGGATTATGAGATATTTTGAAGACCTATTACATTCGAAACCTTTACAATGCAATTAAAGAAGATCTAAACAAATGCCTGGCAGTTGGCAGTTGACATTTTGGAGGAAGGAGAAACGAGGTTTCCACTTGACAACATATGCCAATGAGAGCCGAGGCTAAATACACCAATAAGCATATCTTTAAAATATATACATTAATTCTTCGGGCAAATCAGATTGTATTCTCTTTTTTTCATTTTAAAAGTCGTACAGAGAAAGTGATTTACCCAGATTTCTAACCACAGCAGTGGAAGTCGTAAAACGGCTCATATTCACAATCAAACTCGGATATTAAAGCTCCAGCTCGGGGGCTCAGGAGTATTTCAAGACATATTCAGTGCTTGAGCCTCCTTCTGTGCTGGGGTTAGAACATAAAGGGTGTGGAGGAGGCGATACCCCTCTTACAAGACAAATTATGAAATGCACCCACTCGTTAAAGGGGAATTTCCGAGGTAAACGGCAAGCATAACCGCCCCCGCCGCTGCGCCTCGTCCTCCCGCTTCACCCACAAAAGACCCGTCCGCCTTTTCCGCTATTATAACTAATAAATCCTCACACGGAGCAACGATTATACCCCCATCAAACTGTGCGCGGGCTCTAACTGCTTGCATACAACGCATTCTCGGCGCAGACCTGCGCGGCTTGACACGCCTGGTTTCCTATTTTGACTCGATTTTTCGGCCCCCGAATGATCGGAGCAGCATGCAGCCGAGCCGGCGCGCAGTTAAGCCCAAGTATACTGTTTGAAAACAATTAATCATGGTACTAAACACTGCCATCGTTGGTAAAGAAGGGATAAACCCCTTAAGAAGTCGTGTTCAGCCCCGCGCATAAGTGTGGCCGGACGTGTTTAAAGCTGGGAATGATTTGAAAAGCGGTGGCACACACAGGGGAGCAGAGTGAGACAAGTGTTAGTATATAATATAACTTTAACGATGTAAATTATGACAATTTACAGGCCACACAAACAGGAAACCGTCAATACAGATACACAAGGAGAAACACGCACACTGCTGGAAGGCACTGGAGAGGAAACACTGCAGGGAAAGCGTTCATAGTCTTATAAAAGCGTGCGTAAATGTGAATTACCTACTATTATCTGTAGCAGGTGGTTGAAATGTAGGTCTTATAATTATGGAGGTAAAGCAGTTCGAGGTAAAAACACATCTGGGATTTTTTATTTATTATTTTCTATTTTATGATCATAATCATGAAGCCACAAAAGTCCTGTACAGGCTATAACCCGTCTGCAGTCACACAACCGAGAACACAAGCAATAAACTCTCTCTCACACACGCGCGCGCGCGCACACACACACACACGCACGCACACACACAGCACAAGAAATATGGGCTCAAACAAAATAGGCTACTATACATGTCAATCCATTCACAGCTCTCTCTCCCTCTCTCTCTGTGCCTCTAAGTCTATGTCTCTCTAATACAAAAATGCCTCCTTGCATAATCAGTCTTATTGTGGTGTTGGTGTAAGCCATCAGTTAGAAGCTCGACTTCCCTGTCATGCAAATCATTTTCAAAAATCACATTCTTTTAAGATTTATAATCTGATCGCACTGAACCAACCGGGCCTGATCCATATAAACAGGCTGTGAGTGCACAAACACACAAAGACCACTAAGTGTTCACACATGTATAGGCTACACACAAGACTCAAAAGCAACCCCGCTTAAATTTGAACCCCCGAGGGATACTTTGGGATGATTTTGATATTTGAGTCAGCGGATCGGACAGGCCTGGGAGTTTTTAGAGATCCCAGAAGCTGTGCAGGTGCTAAATATGGGTAAAAAGACCCCCTCACCCCTATCTTCTATACCCACACACACACATGCAATCCCCCTGCTTTAACCCTATGGTGAATTTGCCACAAAGAAAGAATACACGGAGACCACAGGCAAGGCAGTAAAAGAAAGCAGTGTAAGTTTAACCCGGGTCAGAGCTGTGTGTTTAAAATGGGTCTGTGTGGTTTGAAACAACAGCTCAGGGCTGGGCATCTTCAGTTTTTGGAGAGGCTTTCTCATGAAGAGGTTCAGCCCCCCCACCACCACCACCACCACATATTTTTGACCGCTTTCCTCTCTCTCTCTCTCTGAGAGCTTCTATCCAGGCTATTCACATCCATTCTCTCAGTATATGGCCCGGGCAATTAAACCCTAAAGTCATTCACAAGTTTTGGGGCTGCCAATAAAACCATAAACGTGCTTTTGTTTCCCGCTTTGAAGGCAGGAATAAGCTTCAATTGCCCTGCTGCTTTTAAAACCACTTTCCCAACTTTCTTCCACTGTTTCCTCCTCCCGTGTTTCTGCACTGCCCGTCTTCCTCTCCTGGAGGAGCTGCAGCTCTGCTACTAACATGGACGCTCGCCTCTTTGGCAGAGAAGATTCTGCACCGTATGCTTCGAAAAGGGCAAAACAAAACGAAAACCAGCGCTGTATCCGTTTCCTCACCTTGCGGCCTCATCCAGGGGAACAGCTGCGTCGGTGAAGGGCTCTGCTCGGTTCCCTCCGCGTCCTCGCCGCTGAGCCCCGGCGCGCCTCCCAGTTTACAATCGCTGTACTGGACCAGGTCCGCGTCCTGGGCCCCGAAAAGCGTCTGTCGCTGCAGGGCGTCGTATCCGTAGAAGTTGCCCGGCTCGCCGTGGCATGTGACCGCGCAGGGGCTCTGCTGGTACGGGTTGCTGGGCAGCGTGGAAGCGCTGTGGTGGTAGAAGTCCTGGATCTGCGGAGCGTGCTGGAAGGTGGCGCCGGAGCCCGGGCCGTACACCACGGTGGGCCGGCTGCCTGCCAGGTCCTGCGTAAAACCGCACTCGTAGTAGTTCGGACGTAACGAATCCCCGCTTTTATATTTGGAGAAGAGCGAGTTGACGAAATATGAACTCATCTTTTGTGTTGTTGTTTATTGTTGTTTCAGTTTCTGCTCGGCAGAGTCAGAGTGGGGCTGAAGGAAGCGACCCGCGGCTTTCAAACGTGTTTTCTTTTTTTCTGCTTCTGTAGTGCGGTTTGAGGCAGAGAAACACCGACACACCGAGAGAGACAGAGGGGGGGAGAGAGAGAGTGAGGCAGGTCTGCCGCCGGTGTCGGTGACCGTTGTTGTGGTGTTTCCCCTCGCGGCCACAACAGACGAGCGGTCTGAGGAGTAACGGTAACGGCAGCCGGCCAGAGTAGTAACAGCCACAACCACCACAACAACAATAACAGCAATCACACCGATTCCACAAAATCTCCAGCGAAGAAGAAGAAATAGAAGAGGAAAGAGAAGAACAGGGAGAAGTAGAGGAGGAGGAAGGGCTCGTGCGCATCACAATTCCGGTGTTAGGCTGTATGCGGGAGCCCTGTCGCGCTCTCAAACGGGTTTTCCGTGATTTACTCCTCTGCAAATGAGTTGTTTCATATTTTTCTCCCTCCCTCTCTCTCTCTCTCTCCCTCTGGCTCTCTCGCGCACTCTCTCTCTCTCTCTCTCTCTCTCTCTCCTCCCGGCCCCGCTATGTGTGTGTGTGTGTTTGTCGGTTTCAGGGATAATTTGCATCTATTATCAGCTCTTCATCCCATTGGCTTTACCACGCACACAGACAAACGCGCACGAGCCCCTACACACACACACACGCACATATAAGGGTATATACTGCCCACTTTTTTTCTTTCGCTTGTGCCCGCACGCGCTTGTAAGCCTATGTGTCTCCCGGCGTCGGCTCGAGGAGCTCCGCGCGCATGTGATAATGCCAGGAGAGTGAGAGAGTGAAGAAAGAGAGGAGGAGGTGGAGGAAAAGATGAGGGGGGGGGGGGGGGGGGGGGGGGGGGGGGTAATGAGAATTCTGCCTGCAATTCTTTGCAATTGATCAAATGCGCACACAAGCACACACCAACCACTCTTCAAACCAACCAACCAGAAGAAGAGATTGATTTTTTTCTAACTTGAAAACTGAGATTGAGGTTGAGTGGTGGTGGTGTGGGGTGAGGGGGTAGGGGCACAGCGTGGCTGCATGGGAGCGATGTGAATGAGGCCTGAAAATGTCAGGGAGCCTGGGCGAGAGAGGTTAACACAGACTGAAGAGAGAGAGAGGGAGTGGAGGGGTAGCGCTTCTTAATTGGTATTGGTTTTAACAAGTACTAGCCCATAAATGTAATTGGGGTTTTAAAGACAGTTGTCGGGAGCCTTTCTTGTCTTCCATTTGAGTCTGACTGCTGCTGCTGATCAGAAAATAGACGAGCTCCGGGGCCCTGCGCGCATGCTTTCTGATCATCGTATACTTTTATAAATATGATCTCCATAAACATGTGAGGAGGACTGAGGAGGGTAATAGGCCAAGAGAAAGAGGCTGTAAACGCTTTAACAAACTATAAAGCGGACGGGCAGTGTTTTCTTGTTTACGCCCTTGCAGCAGAGAAACAAAAAAGGGGGGTTTACGACGCGCCCTTTGCACGACCGGAGGCCGTAAACGCCTCATCCTTGCCCGGGAACTAATTGTCATATTCGCCGTGTTTTCCATACGGCTGTATGGCCCTTCCTGTCAGGGTGGAAGCTGAGGTAAAGAAGAGCTTTTCTAAAGAGGGATACATTCTGGAAAGGTTAGGTTGTAAAAAGTAAGATGGCCTAAAGTGCAGCGATTAGCACAAAAAGACTCCACTGTGGAGTTATTTCTACTTTGATTGAGACTTAATTTCCCAGAATCTGCGCCCACTACGGGCCTGCAAGTTGCCGATTAACCAGATATGAGGAATCGGTGATGGAAGTTCTTATTATTTTGTTTTGGAGCTATCATTTTATTTCCAGCACTGTTTTCTGTTTTCGAGTCAATTGCACGCGTACCCCAGCCAAATAAAAATGTCATTACCCGAATTTAATTCATTGAGATTATACAGGCTGACACAAGAGGCCCAAATGTTGCACGCACCCGCCTGAATTACAGACCGTGTTGTGGTAAATCAGCTGATTGTACACCCGACTTTCTGAGGAATAATTGCTGCAGTATTTTCCCAATTTATTACCCAGAATATGATCTTATCGAAACTTCACCGCGCCGTGTTTTACACATCCAATAAAGCGCTTGCTTATGAGCTCTGTTGTCTGCGTGTGAGATGTGAATGTGGTGCGCACAAAAAGTCAGATTTTCGGACCAGCTTCCATGCGCGTGAGCAACTGTCCACACATGCCCGCTGTCAAAGCCAGACCACTACAAAGGCAGTGCGAGCCTGTTGTCAGGTCACTCACGCAGAATACACACAGCAGGACAGGACAACAAGCGGCCTCGCTGAACGTTAGAGACGCAGTAATCAGCTGCGCCCGCACTAACCGTGACGCGTGTGGTGCGGGAAGAAACGTCAAAAACTCGATTTCAGCCCTCGCGTCCTTATACGTCACGTCCTCTGGGTCAAATCTGCTCTGATTAAAATATTTAACAGGAGAGAGAGGCCGTAGTAGCCTCACACAGAAAGACCTCTGTGTATCCTACATGCGCTGGATGTGGATTGTCCTCATGTTGTACATGAGGAAAAACGTTTCTGGCACACAGTAGGCCAACACAAGCACTTGCAGCCCTTACATAATCTCTGCACCCACACATGCCTGTATATCAAGGAGAGCCTGAATGCGGGCAAGGTGCGAGCGTCCTTGGTGTAAATTTTGCACCAAGAAAAATAAACATTTCCTGGAAGCCTATAGTCAACATATCCTGCACGCCTGTGCATTATTATTTTTCCAAGGCCTCAACCCTTCCTCTTTATCCCCTGTACGCTGTGAAAAGGACCTGAAACTACCTCAGACGTCAAGATTACCTGAAGCAAAGTCAAGAAGTAGCCTCGTCGCCTCACTTGTTTTTGAAAATGCACCCTTTAAATACACCAAGAAGAGGAATACGGCAAGTTTGACCCCCTTAAAGGAGCCAGTGCGTGTGTGTGTCGTTCATAAAAACAAAGACCAGCCTCGGGCGAGGCCTGTTTCATCGGTGGAGCAAGAGCGCCATCAAGTGACCGGTTGCAGTAAGGCGACGGGGGGAAGGCGGCCTGTAATGCGGCTTTATGGTTCTGTTAAGTGCGCACATAAAGCTACATAAGCTGCTTTAAAATAAAACTGCGTGTTGTAATTGGAGGCCAGATGTGACGGTTGATTTGGGATTTGCAGGAGAGAAAAAAAGAAAGTGAACTGAAGCCAGGCGGGCAGACATCTCTGTGCGTGTTTGACTGGAAAAGGAAAGTGAAAAAAAAAAAAGCAGGTCTGAACTGCACTTTAAATTAGAAACATCACACAAAGACATTTACTTTCTGTAATACTTTCTTTATAGTTGTATCTCAGGCAGGCCTACAGATTAAACTAACAGCACAAAACTAAAGATCAAGAAGATTTATAGTTTGTAAAAGGTCAGTTTAGGCCTTTCGTAGTAAATTCTAATAAGCCATCCTGGAACTAACACTGCAATTTCACTACAAAGCTTTTTTTCTAGTATACCATAAACAATGTATTCACTGTACTTGTATTTTTTTGTTTTAGACTATATTTGTCAGATAGCTGACGTTTATTTGTTGTTACTATTTTTAGCATTTAATATCGGTGTTCGTGCACACGCTGGTAGGCTCATGTATTTACTGGTAATAGTCATATACGTTTAACTGTCATATTAACTCATTAATGCATTACCCTAACCCTAACTCATTTTAATGATTACTGTTCTTATAATCTTGTATGTGTGTTTGCATTAAAACAAAATAAAACAAAATAAGCAACTAAAATCGAAATAATCAAATAAAATAATGAAATGACATCTTAAACAATAAACACTCAATAGTATTAATATTATATTCTGACCTTTTATTGATTGCATCCATGATTCTGTTTGATATTGATTGTTTCCTTTTTTTTGCTTGTTTGTTTTTTGTTTGTTTGGTGGGATTTGTGGGTTTGGGGGGGGGGGGGGGGGGGGGGGGGGGGGGGGGGGGGGTAAAGTGAAAGTATAACTGCGTGCATCACCTCCTCTGTGCCAGTGAAGTCCAGTTGAGGCCAGACCACCCGTTTTATTACCGCAGATGATCGTTGCTTTTATGTTTGAGGGTCCTGGTGTGTGCGTGTGCGTGTGTGTGCTTGTGTGTGTGTGTGTGTGTGTGTGTGTGTGTGTGTGTGTGTGTGCAGGTTGCTAAATTACAGGCTGTAAACAGTCTGTAAAAGCTCTTGTTAACATTATCTGAAGAGAGTGCGGCCCAGTTTCACCCCTCTGGAAAGTTGAGCCCCTCTCAGTCCATCAAAACGGTGTGAAATCACAGGGAAAGAAAATAGCGCGAGATTTAAAAAACGAAAAAATAGATTGTAGGCCTAATAACAACAACTACACAGCACACCCTGTCTGTGGGGGTCTGCTGCCTGGGTGTGTTTTTGGTGGAGATTTATGCCTTCAGCCCGGACTTTAAGGATGCATCTGAGTTAGACAAAGGGAGCTAGGACACACACACACACACACGCACACACACACACACAAAACCAGACTGCAAAAAAAATACCCCATTGGAGCCAAACGGCTACAAAACCATAAAACTCCCAAAGCTGAACAGAAGAGCAGGAGGAGGAGGAAGGAGATGCATCCTCCCTTCCATGCTGCTACAATACAAAAGTAGCACAAAATCAGTTTAGGAGAATCCCACTATTTTTGGGTTTTGCATGCATATCCAGGCCTTTCCATCCCTCTTGCGCCTATCTCCAGTTTACAAAGTCTGACAGATATGACGAGGCCGTCACCTTCATATTTGCTCTTCGCGCCCATCAATGCCACTTCAACACCCAAATAAAAGATCAAGCCGGATCTGAAACTTTTCCTCTAATATTTCCCCTCTCTGTGCCCCCCCCCCCCCTCTTTCTTTCGACGTGTTTGCTTTACAGCCGTTTAGTTCTTAACCTTCAGAAATTTATACGCTATAAACTTTTATTGCCGTCATATTCTTTTATTGCGCAGCACCGCATTGGATCCTCTTTCTCTCCTCTTCTTCTCCGTCTTCCTCTTTGCTGTTTTTATGACAGTCGGCGGCGGCTTCTTCCAAACCGCACTCATCCGCTCCCGCATCCCTCATCACCCCCCTAACCCCTCCTTTTTTTAACCTTTTTTTTTTAACCCGTGAGCTCGAGACCCCCGGTGCGTGCAGCACATCCTGCTCCTCTCGTGCTGTTTGTTTCCGTGTTTGAAAATAGGAAGTGTGCAAAACAACTGACGTGAGAAAGAAGAGGAGGAGGAAAGAAAGCTGCAGGAGCGTTATTAGCCCAACGGGAGAAATACTATCAGATTTTTTTTTTTTTCAAAGTAAAATAAAACAAATGAAACAAACCCTGACGGCGTGTTCGGCCCGGCGGAGTCCACTTGTGCTTTTGCAGTTACAGAAGAGATAAATGCAGGAAGCCTCATCCTTCCTGTGAAGCTCCACCGGGCGACTCACAGCAAGAAATCAAACTGGTCAGAGATTTGTGGCTTTGAAACACAACTGTGAATGCAGATGGATGTGAATCATTTGGAAGAAACGGAGCGGTGGGTTGTGCATGTTCCGCGGCTCTAACCGTTTCCAAAGGAATGGGCCAACAGGGGCGAGCGATATGAGAGAGTCTGCTACAAGTTGACATCTTAATTTGAAACTTTAGTGGTGAAATAATATTAGTTATTGGCTACTTTTTGATGTAGTCTAATTTAAAATATTCGAACTAACTTTTATAACTTCTTAATATTAGGCTATATTATTATATAATATTGCTATTATTGTTATTATGGGATTTGGGTTTTAAACGTTTCAAAATCACAGCCTAGTGACCTTTTTCATTGTGTCTGTCGTTATTATAAAACATAATATGATATAATAGTAAAATTGTTTTAAAATAATCCAATAGTAGGCATATTGTCAGAGCATTTATTTATTTATTTGTGTGTGTCTTGTAAAACGTTCTTTAAAATAAATTACTTTAAACCAAGTCATCCAGGCTCTCTCAAGCTGTCCCCTGAGAGGACTGTGGAATGAAAGCTTTAGAGAAAAAAAAAGAAGCTAGTAAGTGTGTTTCTTAAGCAGGGGGGAAACATCTGTTTTCAATAATAATTATAATCTAGGATATTATTACAGAAAGCGATGCGACATGCTTATGTTGTTCACATATCATTGACGTTATATTTGAAGTTCATCCAGTCAGAGGCAGCTGTAACATGTACACATGTGCATTATTATTATTATTATTATTATTATTATTATTAGTGATAGTAGTAGTAGTATGTCTACCCAGTCAGAAGGAGCTTTATAATGGGCAGTGTTGTAACTGCTTTATTTGTATATTTTTCCTGCCAGTGATGTTGTGTCATGTTATTATTAAAATATTTAGTGTTAAATATATGCCAGAAGGAGCTGTAACATGTGCACACACCGTTATTATTACCACAGGCCTATATAATGTTTTATACATTTTTTTCTGCTCTCTCCAGGAGCTGAAAAGTGTGCCCACTGTTATTATTCATATATTTAATGTTATTATTATGTTTCTATGTCCCTACAGAAGGAGCTGTAACACATGCACATGCTGTTATTATTTCTGCATTTCATATTATTATTATTATTTCTGTCCAGTCAGAGGCAGCTGGAACATCTGCAGAGCAGCCAGCAGCATTTGGCTTGCTGTCCAACTGTTAATGAGTCCAGAATGGCTGATGTGATCTGATCCATACAACCGTTTGCATCAGCGGGACCATAACTCTTTGAGAAAATTTATGAATATGAATGATATTCTCTGTTGCTTGATGAATTATAGAAGCTGTGCTGTGTAAAGCAGATCAGTCAGTGCAGGGGGAAGGGGGGGGGGCTGCTCTGGGCCCCCTGCACTCTAACATCCACCCAGAGTGTGTCAGTGAAGCCCATTATAACCTGTAGACTCTGTTTTAATATGAGAGGATAAAGTGAAGACATATTGGATTGGCCACGTTCGCCTGGGTTGAAATATGAATTTTGCCAGGGGCGTCACGTGGTTTCTCTTGGGCAGCCTATTTAGTTTCAGAAAGTATCACTGAAATGATGAGGCCTGCACCTACTTTGGCCACACAGCTAAATCACTGCACAATGAGCCAATCTGGATTTCTCCATTGCTGAGATATGTTACAGAGAAAGGGAGATATGAAATGAGGGGGGGGGGGGTAGGTTGCAGAGGGTCGTGTGACAATGTATGCGAGACAATTAACCACATCCAACAAATGACTCAAGATCAGTGCCATGTAAGCTGCAGGAATTTTATTAGAAACAGCCTCTCCTCTATCCAGGTTTCTGTGTTTTCCCAGATCCAGACCACCCTGTGTCACAGTGGTTAATCAGACACTAAGACTGTTTATGGATGAATATGACAATAGTTTGTCACCAAAGTTGGTTCTACTTAGCCCTCTATCGCTAATCTTTCTAAAGGAATCCATATAAAAGACAATGGTTTTGGTGGTGAATACTGTTTCCGTTGTACCATAGCTACAGATCAGTACTTTCTTTCTGCTTGTGGAATTACTGCTATATCTCACTTTACCCAAATAACAGTACTGCTGCCCCCTCTCCTTCAAACGTGACCATGATGCCACCCTGGTGTTTCTCTGCCTCCATAACTGAAATGTGAATAGGTGTTGTTGTGTGAGGCTCCTGCTCGCTGCATTCAGCTGCACACTGTTCCATGTGTCACAGCAAACCCTCCACCTCTCTCTCTCTCTCTCTCTCTCTCTCTCTTTCTCTTGCACACACACACACACACACACACACACACACACACACACACACAGTTGGGTGAAGCAGCTAGCAGTTGCTGGCCTTCAGCAGCAGTGGGCTTAGGCTGGTGGGAGGCCTGCAGCAGAGTGCAGGGCTTCTGGATTTAATGAAGCTTCGACCCTTCTAGACCTCTGAGAGGAATCACAATCATCCGCCTTCGAGTCCGCAGATGGTTTATGGGATGGCTTTGTTGGTGCCCGAGCCTAGATCTGCTTGAATCCTGAGGCCTCATTGGCTGGGCCCAGCAGTGCAGGGTGAAGCGGAAAAAAGGCTGTGCTGAGACTTTGTTCACAAAACATGTCTACCTCTTTACGATACTAGGGCTGTTCACACTGCCTTCACTGACAGCACTGTTTGCTACGAATAATGCACATACTGTTACAAAGAAAGTGGTAACACTTTATTTCAACCCCCCATTTTAGCTTTTATGAGCACTATATAAGACATTGAATAAATGTTTGTAACATATACGCTGTTTTGTGTTTATCATTGTATTTGCCAACAGTTATAACTCCTTAATATTTGCTCCTATGAAGTACTTGTAAGCAGACCCAATGTGATTTTAAGTGTTTATTAATGTATGAGAACTGTATATACCAACAGTTAGTGAATGCTTAATAACATAATACAACATACTTATAATTCCATGTAAATCCACCCATGAATGAACTGTCAAGGAGAAAGACTTATTCAGGTGCATAATGCAATAATGTCATTTGTCACACTGTGTTATCAAGCATTCATTAGGCTATGTGTGTATTGACCATTTAAGGGATGCCTGATTGGAGGAGTCATAATTGTTGACAAATGACTCAAGACACACCTTAAAAATGTGCTTGCAACTGCAATAGTAGGCTAAAGTTATAAAACCATTCTGTGAGTGTTCACAGTACTTATACATCCTTTTAATGAAGTGTTACCAATACTGCTGCTGCTAATGCCAGTGTTAGTGCAACCACCCCTGCTACTGACATTGTATGCTTAATCTTACCAGTAGTGGAACTGCAATTACAAAATGGTCGTTGTGGAGCCATACCAAAGCTACACTCTCCGTGCTATGACTTCTAGCCCTGCAACACTGTCTGGAGCTAACACTGAGGGCATGTCCCCAGCAGGGTTTCTGGAATTTAGACATTCTGCAAAGACAGGGCAGCGTTTTAGGCTGACTCTGATGTCTTCTAGGAAGGAGAAAGAAAATTCAGATGGAGATTTTTCAGGGTTCCTTTTTGTGTAGACACCATAAAGTGTGGCAAAAGCAGCAGCAATTGTCATCATCAGATCATTTGACTTCGCAAATTATACAACCAAAATTACCACAATTATCAGAATACATACTTCAGTGAACTAATCTGATGAAGGAGCCACAGCTGAAAGAGTTACTGAAGTTCCCTTTGCCTCTGTCCCTGTTCTCTTACCATCATGTCATTCATGCTATGTTAGTCGTTCTTACACTATGGTATGAACAGCAACAAATGGCAACTGTTAGAGCTTGTGCTAGTTCAACTTCAAGCCCCATTATAACACTTACTACATCATGTGCGAAGCAAGAGAGGAAATAGAGATCCTGCAGCCCTCATCAGACTCTGTGTCTATCAGTCATTTGGTGCAGAGACAAACACAGGAACCGCAGCGGCTTCACAAGCTCCTAATGGACGGATGACGACGCCTCTAATGAATGCACCCATCATCTGTGTGTGTGTGTGGGGGGGTGGGGGGTGGGGGGGTGTTTATGGGTTTATGACAGTCTTTTGGTGTTGCAGCCAAACAGACGCCCCTCTCCTTTAAGCTACAGTGTACAACTGAAGACACACATATTTTAAACACATGCTGGCTCATCTGCCTCTTTCTCTCTTCCCACAGACCAAATTCAATCTGGAGAAGTACGAAAATAAGAAAAGGAAAGCTCAGCCGCTCTTCCTGAACTTCCCCGCTGCAGCCTCATTCACACCGGAGAACATCAGAAAATGAGATCGTCCTATAACGGAAATTATGTAAATGAACGATTTCAGCTGTAACTCACATATGATCCCAACGCCCTTCATCCCAGGATAACCTTCTATTTAATTAGCAGTGAGGAGCAGCAATGGAATGACACGAAGCGTGGTCGTACTGTAAAGTCTCGTCTTTAATAGGAATCCAGCATCCGCAGTGCCATCGCACAAAGAAACAAGAGACAACAACACACAGAAGAGAATTAAACATACAAATAGGGTTTGGAACATTTCACATGTAGGAGAAGATCAGAGAGACTGGACTTTGCCTGCTCGTTAATAAAGCCTTTACTGTGGCCACATGGATTAGATTTGACTCATTAAAAAGGCGGTCGGAAAATAAAATGACTTCTGCGGCTCCATATTCCTCTACAGCAAGGACTCCAAAAAATGCGTTTGACAAGAGAGTAAATAGCCTACAGGAAGCGAGAGAAAGCCATTTTAAAGGCAGAAAGGAACAGAGTCAACAATTAAAATAGAAATGATAATTTATGTAGAAGCTCCGTTTTAATCAAACCCTTTTGTCCTCTCTGTCCCCATAGCGGCATTCAACCTACATCAGCAGAGTCCAACTCGTTACTGTTCACCATTTAACAAACCATAGACACAAAGAGCACATCGGACTGACATCAGAACAGATAATTCAGACAGTCGGCACAACAACATGGAAAATCTAAAAAACATGACAGACAAAAAGGAAAAAAATAACATCTATAATACAGTCAGTTGCCATGTCCCAGAAAAACAAACAATATTCAGCATATTGAACTCATTCCAATAAGAAATACAAGGTTACTCATTTCATATACAATAAATTAGAAATATTTTCTATCAAGAAACTTCTATTAAGTAGGCTAGTTTTATTTTTTTCAGTAAGCATTCCCCTCCGAGATGTAACACACAAAGAGCTAAACGACGAAAAGACGTCTTCAAATGACAAGGGACTCGAGGCATGCGCAAACCATGTAAACATTTTAACTCGCAAATAGAGGATGTGTTGTCGTTGTTCATCGAGAAATTGTAGCGCTTCTCTTTTTAAGACTTTGCAAACACTTTGTAGACCCGTTCATTTCTGCGTGTAAATTAAAAATGAAAAGAACATAAACGAAACTAGAGGCAATATCCAAGTGTGTGTAACTACATATATATATATATATATATATATATATATATATATGGGTTTGTATTTTTTACAATGTTGGTGCACAGGCAGCCTTTGTGGTCTGCAAGCCGCAACGTCCAACACCACACACACGCACACACAACGATGTTTATGGTCTGTCCATAAAACTGCCATCGGACGCCATTTAACTGCGCCGACACTTCAAATAAAGCCATAGTGGCAGGCCGGCTATCCAACATGGCATCTTCATATTTTAACACTTAGATCAATAAAATTCTGCATAAACCTAAGTCTAACCAGATCATACCCGAGCTGGTATTATAAATGTAGACACAGTTGCTGAAGCATTACGCACGGGATTAAATCGACAGTGTTCTGCTCTGTGTGTGGGTATAATCGTGTTTCAGAACCTCTATAAATGATATTTCCAAAATGAAAAAAGAAAAAATTAATTTCAAAATCGACGATAAACGCGTTGGGACATTGCGCTCTTTCTTCAGTCCTAGTTTGCCTTTGGAAACCGCCGTGGCGCACACTATCTGTATGTTTCCTGAAATGAGAGGGACACCCGCCTTGCATAGCAGATAATACACAACATTGTATGTATAAAAATAGAGCTGAATCTTTCTGAAAATGAAATGTAATGAAAGACTGAATAAAGACTGAAAGGTGGTGAGCGAGAGGATAGAGGTTTTTGAGTCTGCGGGCGCAAACTAGTGCTACACGCGCACAGGGACTTTGTGCGCACTAGAATCTGGAATTTGTCATTTTTACATCTTTACTGCAAACTGCTAGTAAACTAAACTAATTAGCAGCCATGGAGGAGTTGCACTGACCAGTCTAATTAACACCAATTTGAGACACATATTTACACATTTAAATGCTGTTTAAGAGTGTCTGGTGAGAAAGCACGTACAGAGAAGAAGCAGGCAAAATATCATCTGAAGTAAATTCAGGTCAGTGTGGTGGGGGTCAAGGCTTACTTCACCTGGATAAATCTGACTTAGATTCGGCCAAAACTGATTATTGGTGCATGGAGCATAGTTTCAAGAAGGGTGGATATGATTTTAAAATTGGTTTGCTTTGTGCTGTGTCTCCTCTCAGACAAACCCTGCTAACTCCAGGCCCTTGTTTTCCGGAGCCGTCCCCGCTATTGATGGCCGATAAAGGCCGCAGATGAGCTGCAGCGCATAAAGCATCCAGAGAGGTAGCTGAAGGGCGGGGATCCACGAAATCGACAGCAGCCTAATCGGATCCCCGGTTGCTGAGTCGGGTTAACACCCCATCACTTCCCACCCTCCTCCCCGCCCCCCTCCGGTATCTGCTCATTACTTAGGCCGACAGCCGGGAAACAAACGGTGGCTTGCTGCTATCAACGCCGGCCATCGGGCGCTTTCTAATCAAATTCTGCCAGCAATGAGAGTAACACGAAAAAAGGAGAAGAAGAAAAAGAAGGATGAAAATCAGTGTGTGCATCCCCCTTCGTTCCTCGTGCTTATTAATGGCCGCGTGAAACCCTGGTTTCAGCACCTCCGCCTCTCCGGTGTCAGCGACGGAACAATAAATAACTAATAAAAGAAGGAGCAGGCCCGGAGCTTGAGAAAAAAGAATACCCCCCCCCCCCCCTCGCCCTCTCTCTCTCTCTCTCTGTTGTTGCGTTACTGTGCGGTTTGCTGCATTGTTCCGTCCCATAATGTAGCCTATTATCAAAGCCTAAATAATAACGTAATATAGAACTATGAAACTAACAAGAGCCATCAGTTCATCAAACGAACAGTCCAGTCCGCAGTTTTACCGACCCATTTAAAGGAGATGAGGTCCAGGGGGAATAGCTGCTAGTCTGTGAGTTTTTCTCCATCATTCTCCATGACCACAAACTCAAATGTTTCCAAAGTTTCAGCCTCCTTCTAACATCAGATGGAGCGTTTCCGACCTTCCTAAGACTTCAGCGTGGTGACGTCCTCAACGTCTGTCAGCGATCAATAAAGCCATTGATCAGTTGTAGAAATCGATGCGATTGAACTGAAGCTCACGTGGTAGTGCCTGGAGGTTAAAACAAATTGGAAACAGCAGATGCGTGTGTGTGTAGTTTTGCTGTTCTTGGGAAGGCCATTTTGTGTTGTAGACAAAAGACGTTTGGGACTTTAGGTTGGATACATGGTGTGAGCTTGCGTGCATGTGCGTCTGAATGGGTATGTGCGCGCGCGAGTGAGTGTCCCGCTAGTCCTTGGGTTGGTCCTTGCTCTGTTTCTTCATTTTCATCCTCCGGTTCTGGAACCAGATCTTCACCTGCCGCTCAGTCAGGTTAAGCGCGCGCGCCACCTCATGCCGCCGGTCCCGCGTGAGGTACATATTGAACAGGAATTCCTTCTCCAGCTCGAGCGTCTGGTATTTGGTGTAAGGGCACCGCTTCTTCCTGGAGGAGCGCGCATGTAGCCAGTTGGCCGAGGGGTCATCTGGAGGAAAAGTGGAGAAAGAAAAGAAGGTGGTTAATAATATAAAAAATAAAATGCACCAACTCTTTCCAGTTCCCTGTCTTTTGTGAGTTTTATAACATTTTATTAAAGACGACAAAACACTCCTTAAATAATCAAAACAACATTTCTCCGTGCGTAAAAGTTGGGGAACTTTGTGCGTAAAAGCTTGTTTTATTTGACACCACGTGGAAGATAGACGGCTTGCTCCATCCATTCTGCAGCTTCCGTGCAGGAGGAAGGCACCATGGACAAATATGAAGAGAACACCGCAATATGCAGATTTAAAAAAAACAAGCGGAACGAAAACAAGTAGCACAAGACTGATTAAACATAGTCTGATCCCGATGTAGCTCACTGATAAACGGAACCAGCTTTGAGAACGGGCTCAGACCAGAAAATACACCAATCTATTTCACAATTCAAGCAAAATATAAAAAAAGAGACATGGTCTGTTTGTCTGTTAAATCACATTTTGTGATCAAACACAGTAGCCGAAATTTACTACGCGTGATGACAGCAAATACACAAAAAGACATTAGGGAAGATGTTTTCCAGGCCTAATACTGTTTTTTTTGTTGTTGTTTTTTTTTGCGTGAGAATGAAGATCACATTGGAGTTCAGCACACTGTCACTGCGCCATTTCACATTGCTCCTAAATTAGTAAACAGAGTCAAATGTAGGCTATAAGCCTGATGGGATTAGAGCAAATGTATTTATTATGTTCTTCCTTCATTTTTCATTAGGCTTTAATATGATTTTCACACATTTCACACAATAGACTGTACTGAACACCTTACAATGGTGAGCACAGCAATTTTCTTCACTAATATTTTAAAAACGTATTATCTTTCCATAAGGAGTTCTTTCAGTGAATTTAAAGGTCATAAAATGACACTCCGCTGCATTTTTCCACACCAGAATTGCGACAAGCACCAACGCGCATGAGAGAAGATGTGCATAGAAACTTCGGTTTTGTGGGAACTTGTGTTTAAAATAGTAAATAATGCTGTTGTGCGTAAATATAGAGGATCCGAAATTGGATGCGGAGAGTAAATTATGAATTATTGTCTAGATTTTTTTTCCATCTCTGTCTCTCTTTTTTCCATATGTCTTGTTTTCCACAGGCCACCCTGACTCCTCCACCCTACTACCCCACCCCTCTTTATAGCTTTGGGTAATTAGCAGAGATCTCTTGTTTGGGAAGCCAGGGTCTGGTTTGGGGCTGAAAGCTATCTGCTCTTCCCCTCTGCAAAGCACTGAGGCATCTCAACTATGAGGCAGCTTGCTGGGACTGTCAAGGCAGAGAGGCTCTCCAAAGGACAACTCCGCCATGAACAAAATAAGAGCTTTTTATGAGATGTTCCATCCCTTTAACATTCAGGAACAATATGAAAGGCAAGAACTGGTTTTCCACTTTTACATCTTCTAAATAAAACCTTCAACCAAGAGCACTCATTCCCTGTGGTTAGCAGAGCCTCTTCAATCAAGCCCACAAACAGAGTCCTACACTAGCTGGAGTTTGTAAAACCAAAAAGAAATTCAATGTAAACAGGTAAACATTGAAATTCTCACTGGGCAAAGCTATGTCTTAAAATTTTGTCTGAACAGTTAAAACATACAAAATGTGTTCCAAAAGCTTAAGGACCATCTCTGATGATGAACAGAAGTGAGGAGCAGCATGCAGAGCAGAAAGCAAGACCGCACTGGTGTTTTCTTTAAAACTGCTACTGCTACCATCTCAGTCTGCAGTGCAATTCCAAATCTGGTGCAAAACCCAAATGTGACTCAAAGAGAGAATTCTTTCTGGATTGACTGTTATACTAAAGCCTTCCAGAGGCAGTGTAAGTCAGACTGAATGGAACAGCGCACATTAAGTCTAACCATCAGGCTGTATTTGGGAATATAAGCCCCATCTAAATCAATTTGGGCAACATTAGGGACAAAAAGCTTTTCCTTGTTGCTGTCTAACCTCAAAAAAAGAGATGTTATCCTGGCAGCCAGGAGCAGCAAGGGGTTATAGAGGAGATTTTCTGTCTCTACGTAAAATGCAACCTCAGTCCTCTGGCCTAAAACGGCAGAAGAGATGATCTTATCACTCACAAGTCATGGGGCACAGCCTGAGCTTCAGCGCCTTTTGACGCCAAGAAGGGAGAGATTAAAATGTGTGTGTCCCTCCCCGAGGAGCAAGTCTTTTTCCTAACTGGTGTTGGGTGGAGACTTTTTCTGTCTTCAATTTCACTGGTAATATTTTACAACCGTGACAATCACACTTGCTATAATGCCTAGGCAATTCACACGACTGCATATGACATTCATCACTAATTTCATTCCTCCCATTTATGAACAAAGAAGTGTTTTGTGTGGAACCATGAGAAGTGTTTGTGTTTGATCGGATTTATCTAAGTATAAATGGTGTCCATCCAAATGTGCTGCCCTACGGAGATGAAAAGTTAGGAATGGTGAACTATAAAAATACTTCTGATTAATACGAATGTAAAAAAAATTAGAACTAGAGGTCAAATTTTGAACTTTTAAGTTAAAATTAAGAGACAGTAAGTCATAATGTTGAGAGAGCAAGTAAAGAGTATTAATTAATTAGTATTAAGTCAGCATTGGAACTTCTTTGTCACGATTTGAATTGAAATATACATACATTTGACATACTATCTTTTCATATTACACATTGTCAATGTTTTTTGACTCGGTATGAGTATTTTTTAACAGCATTTAATGTATTTTTTTTCTTTTCTGGTGGGGCACACACACAAATGAACACACTGAAACTATGCTGCAAGGCCATCAGTTGGACATGGTATAGCTAAAACACATCAAACTTGACCAGCTCTTCATCAAAGAGTCAGTTTCCTTAATCATTCTGTCTATCTTCTGTCTTCCAGGATTAAAAGATTAAAGTAGCATGTGGACACAATGAGCGTGTGAACAGATAAATGATCACTGCAAAACTAGTTCTCCAAAATTTAATCAAGTGATCGTTAAAACTGAGCTTTATATTCGCCGAATTTGAACGAACACAATAGTCTATTCAACGCCCTAGTTGTGGAGAAAATCCCACATACGGTAATCACTAGGCATTTGTTTTTGTTTTTTATAGAACAGCTAAAATAAGAACGTAAGCTTATTTCAGCATCAAAAAGACTTGAAAAATTGCACACTTTGTGGAGTCAGTCGTGGTGGTTTTCTTCATTAATGTGAACAAACTCATGATGAAAACCTATCCAATTCAAAAAAGTAGAAATGAAGTAGCTAACATTTTGTAGCCTACTTGTTAGCAAACACAAATTTGCAGTAATGTATCAACAAATAGGACCCTGACTTTTCTTCAGGTCTTTTCTGCATCACATGTGAAGTTGAGAGTATGTTGAACAGATCGAGTCAGCTGGGATTCTTTCGCACAAGTTTCTGTTTGGTTTGGTGGTTTGTAATTGCAAAGCCAAGATGGCTGCCAGGGATGTGCGCTGCATCACCCAGCCTTGGTCCCTGTGTGTATGTGACAGCCTCCCTGTGTTATTCTCACCAGCCGACTTGGTTAGCGGCTATCATCAGTAAAGACGTCCTTAATACCCTCTGGAATCAATTTTCTCCAACATGGCCAGTATGTAGAGGATCGATTTCATCTCAGAACAAAATAATGCCTGGTAAAGAGGTGAGGAGAAGGCGGGGTGGGGGGTGTATGGTGCTTTTGTCACACGGTAAAGTGGGTGCTTTGCATTCCCCGGGTGTATAATCACCTCCAGGACCATCCATTACGCTCGGAGCTGTGCTGACCGTGACTGTCACCCAGAATGACAAACCGGTTGAGGGGTTCGGAGCGGTGGAGAAAGACTGTTTTTCTCTAAAGGGTGGGGGGTTATGGGTGTATACCTTGTATAGTCCTAACTTGACGTTTTGTCTTTAGGCTACATTGATGTATCTGCAGAAACAAAGTGTGGCGTTGATGTCACAGGTACATGGATGAAAAGATTGATATTCCCGTAAAGCTATGGTCCTGCAGCACATTGTGTCCAGTCGTGGGCCAATGTGTGTCTTTGCCTATGTGTGTGTGTGTCCACAGTGATGAATGCTGTTTGTGTGGAAACAGTGACCGAAACAGCTACAAGACTAATATCGCATCCCGTCTCGTTCTCCCTCCCTTTGCAATTTCACCCTAATAGTTCCAGAAATTGACCCCTCATATATCCGAAAGGCATGTTATTACATTTCCCGAAGTCGTATTTTATCCCTCCTCCCAACACCCTCGCCCACCCCAACCCTTACACCCCATCTCACCCTGCCACCAACAGCAGCACGCCAATTAATGGGGTTGTTCACCCAGCGTTATAACTTAATAAACTTCAGGGGTAATAACTTTCTCACTCTGCCCGGCAGTGGCAGCAGCAGCACAAAGACTGAAGTGTAATCTCGTAGTTTGTTCTGGATGGCTGCCCAGTGCCAGTAACACAAAGAGAATCTGTAGCTGGATGCCGGCTTTGACTGGACGTGATGTTTTTAAAGGTAGGATTCCACAGCGGCCATTTTGAATACCAGAGGACGGAAACTCGGCTTAGATTTGTCCTGCTATGACGTGCCAAGATGCAGACGCTGCATCAATTCTCAGATTCCCTACTGAAAAGTGCATCAGAAACAAGTGGATTCAAGGAGTCCTAGTTAAGACTTTCGCATATTAGATGACCCGTATTACAAGCTGCCACATCCTGCCTTCAAGCAAAGCTTGGGATCATAGAATTCAGCCTTTGTTTGTTTGGAAGTGGGAGGCATTACATTTTTAAGTGGATAAAAACTGTGTTCTGTTAAGTATGTTTCTCTTTTTGGCAACACAGTAGAGGTACCAACTTATGTGCCTTTAGAACGCCTGAAACACCAACTATCTGCCAAAATTCCTTCCTATTATCAATAGTGGAAAGCACTTCCAATAATTCTGCCATGCTGTAACGTTTAGCATGCAAGCAGCTCATAAAGTCAAAGCTCTCAGAGGAATTTGGCCACTGTTGTAGGAACACTCTCAGGCAACTTCTGTGATTATGTCTGGTGGACACAGTGTACAAAATATGACTTTGAGCCAACATGAAACCCATTGTGCCACCATACCATCCAGGCAACAATGACACGGCTCACATTTTCAGCACACCCAAAGTTATTGTTCACCAGCCCATGTGAATAACCAGTGTTGTTGTTTCTCTTCTCAGTCTGTATTTCAATTGCCATGCATTGCACACAAATGACTGACATCATTAATAATGATTACCAAGCAGTAGCAGATTTGGTTTCTTTGTGGGACAGAGCCAGTCTAACTGTTTCCCCGTGTTTCCAGTCTTTATGTTTAGCTAACCTGCTGCTGGCGGCTCTTGCTTCATATTTACTGTACAGATGTGAGAGTGGTATCAATCTTCTCATCTGACTCTCAGCAAGAAACTGAATCAACATAGCTCCCAAAATGTAGAAATATTTCTTTAAACCAGAACAAAACAACCACAAAAGTGAACTAGACCGCTGTGAGGACACTTTAATGAGACTTCTAAATAAATATATTGTTACATGTTTGTAGATGTGTCATGAAAAACGCTGTCCACTTTTCAGGGGAAAGGTTGCTGGTTACAACTCTGTGATTGCAACACAAAGTAAGCCAGCACAGCCAATTGAAAACAGCCACAGCAATGAACCACATTGTGTTTATATTGACAAGTAAATTCCCTTGAATGTGACTACTACTATTTACATAGGAGAGACATACAAAAGTTGTACTAACCAACTGGTCTTTTAAAGTCAAGGTTGGGCGTTGCATGCTAATTTAGTAACCACTCAGTCTGTCTGTCTGTGTTATAGTAAGGATAACTCTGTTTATCCTGCATAGAGAAATATGTAGATTTCTGCGTTCACAGTGCTGGAGTGTCAAAATGGCTGCCATGAACAATAGAAACAGCCTTCACTTGCTGGATGGTGCAGCTCCCACTACCGACCCACTGACCCACTGCAACACAGGCACATCAAAAAACAAATAAGGCTGATGACGCTGTGAAACAGCTCAGAGAAAGTTTCCTAGTGAAGGCCGGTCTGCAATGGATTCCACTTTCAAAAAAACATAATCCATTACAGACGAGCCTTCACTACCACCGCCAGACTGGGACCCACAGTCTTACTGGGGGAAAGTCTAATAATTCAGACAGGAGGCTGCTGGGCTCCATCCAGCCCTTAACCAGCTCACTACTCTGATGGATAGCATGCTCAGATGCTGTAATAAGGTGGCTGAGGGTGTGCGCATGCATCTTTGTGTGTGAGGTAGAAAGAACTGTGTGTAGCAGTGCAGTAATAAAGTGTGTACATGTGAGTGTGTGTAGTAGCCTATTTGTAACTTGTATTTCTTCCCCAGAAAAGGCCAATAGAGGGGTGGAGGCCTCCCTTCTTGCTCTCTCGTGTGCACAACGCACTCAAACGTATCAAACGCTCACGCGCTCAGACGCATGGGCCAGACTCATATGGCAGAATTAGATTTATCGGGCGGGTAGAGGAGAGAAGAGAGCCCGTTCACATCCAGCCTAGGTTAAAAAAGAAAGAAAGAAAGAAATGGGAAAAAAAAAAAAAATCTAATGAACCTATCTTTCTAGGGAGCTTTTTTCTGTCCCACCCAAAATAAGTCAAGAAGCTTTGGAAAAGAGCTTCGGACTGAGCCAACCCCGCCAGCAAGTGATGGATTAAATGTTGTTGTTAGTGCGAGTGATGATAGAAAAACAGAACAAACCCGTGTTGTACTGGCCAAACCCCCGACGGCTTTATATCAAGATGATGGCGATTTCATGACAGGTAAAATATTATTATTATTACAGAGGGAGCAGATGAATAAAACAGCAACTCACATGTGACTGTGTGACCGGAGGAATACAGACTATGATAACACCAAAGCAGTTGTGTCTGGTGTGAAAAGTTATGAAGCGACACCCGATGCCTTAATTAAAGTACAGGCCTATATTCAATCAGCTGCATCTGCTCAGTGCTTTTGATCGCTTAAATAAATTGCCTGTGCTTACATTTTACAATACTTGAACGTTGAAGGTTGCAATACATTTCTTCAACAGTGAATCTGTCGGCTACTCCGTGTGCTAATCTTTTAAAAATAATGGGGGAAAAAACAAGAAAGGCAGAGAATTCGTCACAGTTTTCCGAACACAATTTCACAAAAGAATACCGTTAGGTGATTCATATGTTGGCAAAACATGTGGAGGAAAGACAAAGTTGATTTATTTTGTCTTCTTGCTACAGATTTAAACACCGCCAGAAGCCGCTGTGAGATTTACGGGATCCTGCTTTAAGAGTCCGGTGCAGCTCGTCCTGACTGCCCCCCTTCGCACGTGAGCGGAGTCGAGACCCGCACAGCAGAGTTAGTTCACGCTGCAGGCTGAGTTATGAGGCCTCTGCTCTATTGAGAACTAATCTAGCCACAGGGTCAATGATGGACGGCCTGGCTCCTTTTATGATTTTCAGAAGAAGACGGGCCACGCAGGCCAACCTCTGACATACATCTGATGTGTCCAGCTGATGGACAGTGAGACGTTTGATGAGGTGGGGGCGTAAACAACAAGCTGGGTCATCATTTTTATTATGTTTACAACTTGGTGCTACAGAATAGTGACGTTACAGAGGGATATTTAAACAGAAATGATACAATATAGACCTAGAGGCACCCAGACATGGGTTATGTCTCTACGGGAAAAGAAGGACAGTAGCTGAATATGACATGTTTTTAAATGAGTGGTTACATTAACGTGTAAAGGCTGTGAAAAGTGAGCTATATGAGAAAGATCAGGATGCCTGCAGGTCTACATACAAGACATAGCCAGTCAGCCGCGCTTGTTACAGACTAACTGACACGCGGAGCTTTAAAACGCTATGGACACACGCTCTTATGCGCGCGCGCCGTCATGTGAAAAAATTAGAGAGAAGGCCTATAATCTACCTTCAGAAAAAAAAATACTAATTTAAAGTACCAACCCCTTCAAACAGGGCAGAAGTGCGCATGCCCTGGCAAATACATAAGTATAACAATCTAGAGGTCACCCAAACTCAACATCGTCCTCAAACTACCAACAAACAGATAAATGTAGGCTATTTGAAGCTGGAAGGAAGGAAGAAGAGCAGCAGATTAGAATTGTTTTCAAAATCGGACTGTGATGTTTCTGTTGTTGTTTTTTCCATTTTTGTTTGCCCTGTCTTAGAGCATATGCTGCTATTTGAATAACATCCCTTCTGCTTTAATTAGTTTTTTGGTTTTCAGAGGCAATGATGCAAAATAAGTTGTTTTCTGATCATGCATGTAAACTTCATTAACTAACCGACTTTATTTGTTTGGGGGGTTTTCTAGGTTATCCACATGTCCAAATGTCATATGAATGCAATCACAGCATCATACAAAGAAATATTAACATGCTTTCTGGACACATCTTGTTCAGTTAAGTCAAGACTGTGTTAGGTGTTGAAAAATGTAAATGTTTAGGCTTATTCTTGTTATTGCACTGGTTTTAATTATACAGTAGTGTGTTTATGTTATTTTGTCCACCACTCGCAGACTATTTGAAGGAGGCCTTTGTGCCACATTACAAAAAACTACGGGGAAACTGTAAACAGCTTAAGGTAAAGTCACTTACTAATGCAGTTATTAAGACTGTTTATGGGCTGTCCCAAGTACTCCGTTACTACAGGAGCCGGCTGGTAACACAGGGATGATAAGGGATATATCACAGTAAACTTAGAGAGCAGGAGGTGGGGGCGCTTTGGCTCTCGGCTCTTTGTTCTTGTTTTATGGCGGCATTAAAAGCATTTACAATGTCTTTCTCCGCTCTCCCTCTCGCGCGCGCTATTTCCTGCTTTAATAACTTACTTTGATCCAGGCCGTCTTTGTCCTCACTCCCTTCACAAATGTCCTTATTTTCTTCGAACCCTGCCCCCGGGATGGCGACCGGATGGTGGCTTAGCTCGCGCGCAGCCGTAGATGTCGACTCCAAGATGTACGTGGTGGTCTCGTGCTGGTGCTGTCCGCCGACTTTGGGTGAGATCTCCCCACCGAGATGGCCGAGCTGCGGCTCCAGCTTGACCTGCCCAGTCTGGCCCTGCCCCGGGACAGACTCGGAGCCGCGCGGCGCGCAGTCCAGCCATGAGCGTAGGTACCGTGTGTCCGCGGCAGGAACGTGCTGGGCTGGGATGTACGGGTGATAGACCGTAGGGAGGCCACTGGCACCGTGGTGCGGACTGAATGGGCTCCAGGGCGACGAGAAGACCGGAGGCTTCGGCTGGAAGCTGCAGGATGGGTACGACTCTGGATGGGGATGCTCCGTGTGCGCCGCGCCGCCGGGCTGCCTTCCGCCCGCGGCTGCAGCGGAGCTCGAGCCGGAATACTGGACGCTGGGAAAGCGAGCCGGGGTTGAGAGTTCATCGCTCTCGTGGCTTATGATGGAGTCCACGTAATAGTTGCTCAAAGTCCCAGAAATGGACATTCTCGGACATTATCTGCGAAACGCCGCCAGTTCACTAAATGGAGAACAAGAAGAGGCACATTAGGAGATTTTTCTTTCCCCCCTCTCCCTCTCTCTCTCTCTCTCTCTGTCTTGCTGGCTCGCCCCCTCCCTTCCACTGTCTCTCTCCCAACACTAGCCCCCTTCCTCCCAAACAACTTGCTCACTATAGCGAAACAAAGTGCTATACCCTACAGTCTCGCACTTTGCGCGGGGGTTTGTCAAGTCTGCGCGAGGTGCAAACTGATTGGCCGGACTTTTTCTCCGAGCTTGATAAAGCGTCAATGGAGCGTAAATCAAACCTGACACTGGCCTCTCTCTCTCTCTCTCTCTTTCTCTCTCTCTCTCTCTATCTCTCTATCTCGCTTTCGCACAAAACGATATCTCTCTTTAATAGATTGCCTCCCTTCTAAATAAATTGTCTTGTTTATATGCAATATGCAAAATGAACCGTTCCTCCGTGTATCTGGTCTGTGTATCTATGGCTGCTGTCAAGCTTCAATGACATAAAGCCGTTCAGTTCTGCTTGGTCTGGACAGTATGCATAAAATGCTGAAATGCACAGCGGAGACAATGGCTGACAAATAAGTGGCGCCATTATTTTTGTGTAGGATTTATTTATTCATTCTTAGCCTAATCAAAATAGATGCACGCGCATTTCAATGTGAAGCGCAGGAAACACATTACCAGGAGCACATCCACTCTTGCTGAATTGTGTGCAAGCAATCACTTAAATCAATCGCAACATCAGTCTACACTGAGAACACCATTAGTATACGCGCCAGTCGAGTCAACAGTAGAGATATTTTGTATCCAAGACAAGATAGACAGTAAAATTCACGCCTAGGTGTGTTTAATTATTCACCAGCTTTCTGAAACTACTTGGAAGGTTTTCTGTGAGCTGCAGAGCCGCCTGACACTGTTTTATTGGCAGATTAACAGTCATTTCTGTTAACGAGCGCCATTAAATCGGGCCCTGTGTGGTTATGCCCCTTGTCTTTACAGCGCAAACTACTTCAACTACTTTTTTGGGGTCCGTTTAATACCATAATAAAATCCCAGATCAGGGCGGCTGCTTTGGTTTTATAGGGCTGATATATGGCCTGTGGTGGAGCGGACCGTAAACGAGAGTGAATCTGTTGCAGGCTTCCTGCCGGTCGGGTAAAGGGCGCTTCTCACTCAGCGGTCAGGCTGCCAGGAGTAAACACAGCTCGGACCGGAGCTCGGCAGTGGTACCGGGGACTGGGGTTGGACGCCGGTTGCAGCTTTCTTCTGTAACGGAATAGTAGGTGGCTCTGCTGGTCTGTGCCGGAGCTCCCGGTGGTGTCCACTTGTGGTCAATGACTTTCAGTCAGCAGCGTTTGAAGGATAAAATCAGTCACTGGGCTTTGAATGAGGAGACAAGAGCAGCAGGCTGCAGTGAGTCCAGACATCTGACTTCTTGCTGACCTTTATGAAAGTCACCGGGACTGTAAGTCTTTATTTCTTTACAATTAACGCAGACTGGAGTCTTGGACTTTTTGGGGGTGGCGGGCTGCTAGCAGAGGCTATAAATCCGATCTCTCCGTCGCACAGAGACTACAGCTAACACCGTTATTTACGACGATTAAACATGAAGTACAGTGCTTATGGCAACCCTTATGGGGGTAACGCAGTTATTTACAAGGATGAAGGTAAGCTATAGCAGAAACATAGGGGATATGATGAGTAAGACTGAGAAGCTGACCGCTTTCATTTCAGGATCAGCAGCAAATATAAACAAAACAAAACAAGAGTCCTTTAAACATCAGCCTCGACTCTGGCGCACAGCTTTGGCCTTTGAGCTTGAATTCACCACATGCCTCTGTTTTTCCGTCTTAAAGGACCGATTTCCAGCTCATCTGGATACCTTCCGTTGGATAACAGCGACCCAGTAAGGACCAGACTGATAGGCTGTACACTTTACTAAAGGTTAATGTGTTAACCTGTGATCATCAAGTAACCTGGGTTTCTGCAAGTTTCAACTGGTATTTGAGATTTGAGTTGAATGAGCTTTAGTCATTACAAAATGAATGGTGTTCACAGGGAACAGCCTAGCGTTCAGCCTCATTTAAGTGATGGAGCACTGAATGTTGGAAAAAGTGCCTCTGACGAGCACGTGACCGTTCAATTGTAAAGCATTCTGGTTTCAATATTAGAATCCTACACGTGCTACGCAGTGTTTTAGACATGTCTAGAGTAGAAATGAAAATGTGGGGCGTCACAGATGCTCGGGATATTTTTTTGTGTGTCAAAATGGCCTCTCCATAGACCGCAGGCTGTGGGAATTTAATTTTCGGAGGGCCTCCACCCTGTAGATCGGCCTGCCAACCAGACAGCGTGTTAATTGGAGACAGTATCTGCAAACCACCTTCATTTTCCACACGTTGCCTCAGTGCTATGACAGAAATGACTTAGACAAATAACCCAATCAACACATCCACACACAAGCCTAGTAAGAAGCATGTTACTATCGATAAGGAAGCCTTCACAATCAGCATATATGTAATGTTAGGAATCTTGTTTTGTTGTTGCACTTAACATTGGCTACATGTTTCAAACGTCACGAGGTTAACTTATTTGTCCATCAGTCATGACGCAGAGAAATGGAGCCGCTGGGAGGCAAAAAAAAAGGCAATCATGGAGTCAGCTCACTCTGCGCCGCTGTTTTACACCTCGTCCGAAGCCAAGTTGATAAACATGTAACCAATTAAAGCATTTGGGAAAGTGACACGCTCTCAGCTGACATGGAACGTCCTCCTATAACTTTAGATTTCGGTTTACACTCTCCCAATAAAAGTATTTACAGAACAATAAATTGCGTTTATGGTATCTCGCTTGTTTTTCTAGCATATGGTTTAATATTAGTTCCCCCAACTTATTGAACTGCCATAAAACCAGCGGGGTCATTAAAAGCAAGAGTGTAATAAAATTAAGAAACACAAGTGAACTCATCACTAAGAAGAGCTTAAATGTCAGCGCTGCAGTTTTTTTTTTTTTTGTTCTTTTTTCCAGCAGATTTTAAATAACCCAGGGAGCTGTGCCAAAGAGGCTGGACTGAGGCCGCGTTCATCTCTGTTGATTTGAAATACTGACACGTGAATTCCAGGCGGTGCTTTGCTTTTCCTGGAGCCAAAGCCTTCATTATATATATCTAGACCGTATTTCTAATTAGCCTAGAGTTTACACACATTCACGGGGTATTTTTTTTTGTTTGAAAGTGATATATTGTCTAGGAGAAGTGTTGGTATGCAGACTCTTATTTTACGTTAAAATATTTGGACAGTTTATTATTGTCTATTAAAGTCTGAAGCAGAGCTCAGCTTCATAAAAAAGAAACAATTAACACATTCATAACTGCTCCTTAAATATTCCATCCAAATGTCCCTTGACGGGATTGTTTTAGAACACATGTCAGATATTGTGTCAAATATGAAAATAATTTTTAAAAACCTCAACACGCAGCCGAGTGGGCCCAGACCCTTTCGTTGCTGCAAAGTAGGCCTTTTGAAGGATATTACTAATTTTAAATTGTATTTTCATCATACCCCAAACTCCGGACAGATGGTTTGCAGCCGAAAGATCTCTAGTATCTGTCAGTCTTGTAATCCCGACGCTGCCTTTAAGAAGGATTTGTAAAATACTATACAACAGCCAAAACGTTTATTTATTATTATTAACGTTTATATTTAAAACTGGAACAGGAAACTGAAATAGGCTATGGATAGAAATAATCCTTTTTAGCCATGTATTGTTTTTAGCTTCAATTACTGGAGGGTGTAAATATCGTTGCCCTATTATTTTGCCTAATAGCCTTGTTAAATAAAATAATTTATTAAACTGCTATTGTCATACTTCATTTCTCGGGTAAAACTGAAAATGTACATCTACATATTTACAGCTAGACAATCTGTAAACTTATTTTCAACGTAGTTTTTTTTCTTCATTTTTTTGCAAATTGTTGCAAAGTGTTTCAGTGCTGGAAAAAAGACAGCAGACAATAGGCTCCGGAGCTGGATCAAAACATATGGATATTTAACGAAATATCATGGACGTTTCAATTACTTTTAATGATCAAGTTGCAACAGTATGTGGACTGTTTTAATAAATAGAAAAATAAATAAAATAATAATAAATAATTCATGAAGTTGTTTTGGTCTGACATTTAAGACATGGAATGCTATCTATGTTGACCTAATCAATTAAAACATTTAAGCATAAATGTGCATGTTTTATACAGGCTACAGTAGATTAACATATGTCCGTATAGATAATGCATAGACGTACAGATCTTGAAAATCTGCACTGAACATGGATAAAGGCAAATATGCTAACTAAAATGATCTGATCATGATTGATGCTATTTACCATAATGCAGCTGTTAAACACAGGTGCATTATGGTAAATATTGTGTTGTATAACAAATAAAATAATTCCAACGTCTTCCTATGCAATATGTAATCCTGAATAATGTCGGCCACAACAAACAGTAACTTAATCTGGATGGACATTTAACGCTTAACAAAATAATGTGTAATGATTTAGGCTTTCTATTTTGATGTAAAAGCATCAGCAGATACCCAGCAATAATGGCTATTGAGCATGATAACCTGTTTGAGTGATATGAGCAATATATTTTAATATGGTCCTCACAGATCATGTACAGCATCATATTTCTCAGCTGAAAAGCTTGAGGAGGCTCCAGGCATCTCCCTGAGCCTCTTTACAGCTCAGATGGTAAAGTTGCCTTCGTAAATGAAGTCAGTGGAGAGTTATTAACTGACGATCCACCGCGGCAGGGAAAAGTAGAAATGTATCATGATGTGGGGCCGGCTCTCAGTGACAAGAAATGTCCTGAGGCACATCTTACTGGGAAAGAAAAGTCCAGCTGCTGTGGACTGTGTGTGTGTGTGTGTGTGTGTGTGTGTGTGTGTGTGTGTGTGTGTGCATTTCCCCTCCTCCTTGCAAACCATCTCAAAGTTTTGCATCATCTTGCTACAATGAAGATAAAAGCTCCTGCTTTATTAAAACAGTCTGTTGGCTAAAATCTTTAAGCTCTTGATGTTGACTGATGTTGCTAAGCTTATGCAAGAAAATATGAAGCTAATACAGGGCTGTGTAGCTGTAGCATGAATGACAATTATGCTATTGCTGCAATCTATAAACCCAGACATGCAAAAGAAGTGTGGTATGTGGGCCAAATTTTCTCCTCTCTTACTTTTGACTCTGTTTATGTCTGAAATAATACCAAATGTTTTAGTGCATTGATGCATAATGTGTTATATAATAGATTTTTCCCATATTCCATATTATTTCATGCCAAGTGAGATACACAACAATCCTGTCCACATTTTTACATCACAATCACACAAGTACAGCGAGAAAGACAAAAATATCTATTTTAAAGAATAAAATATGGAGCTAATTAGTGACTGAATGTTATCTAAAAGTGCTTCATTTTTTTAACCACATTTCAGTTGCCCTTTATTTTTCATGGATTTTGTATTGACAAGATAGGATGTATTTCATTTTATGTTATGAACCAATAAATAAATAACAACAAGACGTTTGCTAACTTCGTGTTTGTTATTTTGTAGTTATGTTCCTCTTATTCAGTTTGGGTTCCTTTCAAGTTAGAAAAGCTTGAAGTTAAGAAGTGGGCTGCCCAATTTAAAGGTTTTAAAATGAGCTTTCATCCTCAGTCACCTGCGAGTGTCCACAATAAAACATTGGATCACTTAATATGCTTGATTTGCTCAGTTAACATATCTTAACTCCATAAAGTCCATCTCAATAAGTAATTTATTATGTATTACTAAGTGGGTATGTCTCCATTTAGCACAGTTTTAGTAAATAACCAACTATACTGTACATGGCAGCTTTGTTCTGTGCAGAAACCAACCAATATTGCTGCAATATTTCAATGCTGCTCTTAACCCTTTAAGTCTGTCAATTAGTTTGTATTAATTTGATAAAACCAGTATTTAGATATATAAACCACGTGAGCACAATTCAAACTAAAATAATGAAGCTCTTGGAACTACATTTTGACAGAGGACCTCTCAACAAGACCAGACCACAATATTTGTTAATGGTGCTAGAATTTCCATACCAAAATTTCAATTAATCAAATTATCAAAACGGACTGACACGGAATAAACCTCAAACTTTTGGGATCACAGCACTAAGGAAGGGTGGAATTGGAAGGAAGGTTCCAGTTTTCACATCTGATGGTCCTTAAAATTTCACAAAGTATATAATCCACACATGCAGACCACTGAATCTTCTGATACATCTTATCTCAATTACTTTTACAAAGTATGGTTTTAACACGTGAGAAATCATGTGTATTTGGGATACCTCATAGAGTTACTGATAAAAAGATACTTTGCAAAGTTATGTTTTAAGATTTATAGAAAGCATTTGTCACGGTCGATCTAATGATGCAAACGCCACATGGACAAAGCACAGTTGATGTCTTGTGTTCATGCACACCTATTTTGCATTAACAAAATACACATAACATTTCAGACAAAAGCATTTCTTGGAATTGAGTTTTACATTATTGTTATTATTGTTGTTATTTACCATGTTTACATAAATAATCTGTATAATTCTCCACCACTTGGATGAAAAACATGTAAGACAAACATTGCCATCATGGTTGCATACTAAACATGTGAGTGATAACTTCTAGTGGGAGATGTGTTGTGAATTTGTGTATGCACCCATCTACCCTGCTGAGCAAAGCTCTGATAATTGCTAGGAGGTCAGACCTGATATCATTTATTTCTTCAGTTGATGTTGAGAAGGGTTAGGGCTGTCATTGCTGTCCAACACTGAAGAGGGTGCTATGGAGCAATCTACAGTAAGCACATGGAAAGCTGCACTTGACTCTGTTAGAACTTTTACATACATGAACAGCATGTGTGTTATTTTCTACTTGCCTCCTTGGTCTTCTCATCTTTACGTAAAGGAAAATACATTGGCAATCTGATTACTGGCGTGTCAAGGATGTGGAAGAGGAAGTGCTTGGGTCTTGGATCCCACAGACTAAGGAGCTGCACACACTCCAAGAGGCTGCAGCTCATAATGGTTTAAATTATGAGTAGCACATGCAAGGTCTACGCACAAGCCACAATTATGTAGGTCATAGAGGTTTTGCTAGTGCATGCGCATGTGAAATTGTCCTAATGAGGACATATAATTTAACTTTTTGTGTAAGTTGCACTTACACAACAAGTTACAGTTAAAGACAGACTTAAAAAAATTTAATTTCAAAATCTTTGAAGCAGAGGCTGAGGTAGCCTGACTTTTAGCCTCTATGGGTTTCCCATAATGCAACTCAATGGCATCTTTCATGAGATCCTAAATGCCCACACATTTCAAACTTCACAGGTCCACTTTGTAATGCAGGCTTTTTATTATATATTTGTAGGCTCCAAACCCAGGCTAAGATGACCCTAATGACATCACTATGACATCATCAAGGTTATTTTCTCAGATTTTACACGGCTCCTTCAGAGCCTGCTTTGACAGGCTGAGCATGACTACACATGATGAGTCAAATGAAACGTCATGTGTAAAATTGTCCCTTTAAGTTTATGTCCAATTACTCTCTGTCCCCTTATTTAACTTTGTAGGGCTACAATCATTGTTCATTAAATGTGAACATAATTGAATTAATGCTGCAAGTCAGCACATCTTCAAATAATAATGTCCCAGGCAATATTATCTCCAGTGTGTGTGAAATTAATCTTAATTTCCTATGCCCTTAGTTTTAAAACATTATACTATAACCTTTGCATTTTTTTGCTAAATATGCAACTAAATAAAAGAAAACTAAACTGTCTTTCAGATATGAACCTAATCTATGACCCTGGAAGCATGCTAATGAGCTTGCAGTATTTCAAAATGTCTTAGTCACCTACAATATGATGATGATAACATGATGTTTCCGTTTCATGTATTTGGTGAAGTAAGCGCTGAAGCAGGAACTCATGACTATAAGCTCTAATGTTGTCACAAAAAAAGTTTTCATCGTTCATTGAAGTAATGATTAAACATAAGTGGATTTCAATAAAATGCAGCATTAGGTTTTACAGTGAACTGCTTCATTTACAGCCTGGATGTCAACAACAATCTACATCCTGTGTTTGATGTAATGTTGAGAGAATGGTGAGCTTGTACGGGCTGCTGTATCGGCGCCAGGACATAGCCAGACAGTGAACTGTGGCTGCTAGATGTTAATGTGCTATTAAACGCGTTGCAAATTATACAGAAGCCCTCCGCCACTGACACAGCAGAGAAAGAGAGGGAACAGATTTACAGCTTCATGGCAGCACGCTGAACTTCATAAAACGTATTATGTTTTAAAATGAATACTGCCATCGTTTATCACCACAGCACTACATTTGTTGCACGAGGAGGAAAAGGGAAGGCCAATTCCATCTGACCCCTCCCTGACACACACACACACACAAACACAATCATTTGTAATTTTTTTATCTTTATGTTGACCATAGTTTTATTTTAGCGACAAATGCTTATCAATGAAACCAAATTTTAAACATGCTAAACCCTAAACCTAAGCCAGTGTACTCTAGATACACTGTGTGTTTACACAGGCAAAAGAGCGGCTTCACAAGTGAAAGAACTGCAGAATTTGACTCTGATCACTGTAATGTGTACAGGCCAGTGGTCGAAAAAGTATTCAGATCTTCCCCTCTAAAGTATAGAGTGAAATATAATGAAAAGTTACAGTACATCCTGGTCTTACTTAACACACAGACATGAGACTGATATTGATCTCAATTTACTCTCAGAAACAAAGCAAATAAGTGTATTTTCCCAAATGTAGAACTATTCCACTAAGATCATTGTTTTCAATGTAAGGACATTTATGTGAAAGTGGACTAACAAAAGTCTATCCTCACAATAACATAAAAACCAGGCCACACTCATCAAAATGCAAGAGCTTAAATATCTGTTAATGTGACATGTGGAAGCTAATGCAAGACAAATGTGCATAAGGATTCATTGTAACAAATAGCGGCAATTAATTCTCATTTTACTAAATTTTACACTATTTTACATATAAATTGCATGGACCCTTGTGTTTGTAAGCCCAGGCACTGCACATCTACAGAGGTGTTTTCACTTATTTTGCCCCAGGACTATGCTTGATTGACATCTCCGTCACACACTACACGACTGATCAGCGAGAAGGCATCACACACTACACTATCTGACAACGACTCTGTGACCCCACGACTTATCTCCGTACCCCACAAGAAGTGACACGGGAAATTCTTCAAAACCACGTGCAAAACAGGAGTTTATTTTATATAGTTTATATTTTTGTAGTTTATATATTGTAAAACACGACAAGGAAAAGAACATAGGTGAAATAATGCAGCCTGTTCTCATCTCAGGCGTCATATATAAACGCTTGACAAGCGTATGTATTGCAAAATGTCAATTCTGCGTGTATAGGAGACGCCCCCAGGTGAGTGTGTATGAGACGCATCCAGGCGGGTCTGTATATGATGCACTGGGGTGACCAGAAACGTTAGTAGCGCTTCCGGTTGCTAAGTAGCTCACTAGCTAGCGAAGTTTGTATTTAAAACGTTGACTGTCCCCCAAAGCAATTTACCCTAACCTTAACCAACACAGAAGTTAGTGCCTAAACCTAAGTCAGTAAATATATGCATGTTGACCAGCTAACCCTACCTGCTAGCCTACCTGCTGTGATAAAAGGTAGGGTTAGCCTCCTGTATGTTGCAGCGCAATAGCAAACTGCAGAATATCATACACACGCAAAATCAACGTTTTGCGTACAATAGCCACGGTTTTGTCAAAACGTGTATATATGACACCTGAGATGAGAATGGGTTGAATAATGCATTAGCACACGGGGGCAGCAGGGATTGTCTGCGCTACAGAGAGAGTTGAAGTTGAGTAAAAAAATTTTTATGAAAAAGTAGCTGCCTGCTCTGCCAGCTGCCTGCTCTTATTGGCATGCTAGATATCTGTCTGGCGTCAGCAATGTATTGGCGAGCCTCTTTGATGCGTCATTAAGTAGTTCACTCATAACAATCGAGTGCCGATTGGCGATTTGCTTGGTCTGGCAGGTCTGCTCATTGTACAAAAACACAACTTTCTTAACTTTATTCGCTGGACTAATCTGGGACTGGGAGCTCGAGCACTGAGGTGAGTGTTGATGTTTACACCGCTAGCACAAACGCGTAGGACCTCTGGGAGGAGGAGATTTTAAGACAGGCTCCGGGTCTCCAGTCCAGGCAGAGTCAGCTAGCTAATAGGACCTCTCGCTGCATGGGTAACTGGGCAATTAAACTATCCTTCACAACCGAAAAATGCAGTTTCTGTGAGACGCACTGAACAACCTCCAAACACTTGAAGAGTAGTCCTGTCTTTTAGCGCTGGAGAAAGCGCTATGAGCAGAGCAGTCAATTATTGAGAATGACTGAGCTGGTGGATAGGCACTGTAGTTTGTGGACGTGCTGTGCCTGGAGCACGTCATAGCCAAGTTTATAATAGAAAATAAGGGAAAGTATAGGTCTCCTTTAAAGTCTAACTGAAATTAGAATACAATTTTACACTATAATGATGCTGCAGCTATTGTGCATATAATTCAATTGTTTCAAGGAAGATAAAAAAATTTTGGATGGTTCCCATGCTAGCAGTTGACAGACATCTGAGGGCCGGCTTTGCTAGGAGACTTCTGTGGTGGACTGGACTACAAACTTTGATATGAAACTTTGTTTTTGTTTGTTTGTTTTCTTTTTCTTCCACATAGCGGTGGTTATGTACTGTAAGCGACATCAGATGCACTGTTAAGTTTGTGTTTCATTGAGAAAGCTGAAGTTAGAAAGCTAGGCTAACAAGATTCCACTCTGAAAGTGGAAACTAGTTAACTTGGGACAAAAGCAACGTTTCCCAAAAGCATTGTTGCTAACTACAGTAGCAACTTCCGTGGTTGGAACTATGCAGTTGCGACTCAAACCCTAGTTTGAACTATGGAGGTAACTACGTTGGAAACTTACATGGTGCGTACCATCATTAAGCGGCGCAGGTGTTACCCAAAACCATAGGGATAGAAGCTTAGTTCATGGTGACTATTTCATAGCTAGCAGAAGATGCAGTCTAAGGAGGTGGTTGTAATGTATTCGATAATCTTGATGTACAAACCTATTTAAACCTACCTCTCCAACAGTCGATCCACTGTGGACCAGAGAGAACACTGGGCAGACTTCATTCATCCACAGAAGATCTACAAATGAATTTAAAGCAATTTGTGCTTGTGGTTATTCACAAAAACAGTATTTGTCATGTTGAATTGCTTCTCTAGATTTGCATCTATACTTTCTGAATAAAAATAATTATTCCACATTTGAAAACTTTGAAACAGAAAGAGAGAACGCGCTGATAAAAATGCAAATGTTTATACAAAATGTTATCTATGTCAAATTCAGCCAATGGGAAGGTTTTCCAAAAACACCTGAGAGAAGCACCTCACTGCAAACAAAGACAACATTTATTGAGGTCTCTGATGCAGCAAGACATGGGGAAATCACCATCAAATTCAAAGCACATGTGTTTTGCAATCACAAGCAAACAGTCCAAAAAGACTATCAAAAAAATGTAACTCCTCAACAATATACAGATGATAAAAGTTGTGTAGGTTCTGGCTGGATTCCTCCTCTGCTGTCTGTTGGCATGCAGCTGTGTGCAGTTGAGACTGGTGTGATTCAGGCAGTTTCAGGTTCCTGTGATCTTGAACATCCAGCCCAACAACTTGAAACTACCTACATCACACAACTCCTGGATTAATCCAGTGCCTCCACTCATGGTGGCAGTAGTGACTGAAACTCCAGTTGGTTCTGGGACAGCACAGGACAACACTCCCCAACAAAACCAATGGGAAAGACATTTTCTGCTTCAGTAGAACACATTGTAGGTCCAGATTTATCTGAAATTGAGTTTAGATATGAAGTTAAAATGCCACATTGAAACAAAGCGATCTCTGAAATAGAGCACATGATGCTAAAACCCTCAACAAGTTATCGAAATACGTTGTTTGTCATTGCATTCCAAGAGGAGCTATGAGAGCCTTTTCTGGTCAGACACCACTACCATCACAGCCCGTTGTCCCAAGAATGACGTCCCTATTGGATGATTCTGCACACCTTGACTGACATCCACTGACTTTCATTGAAGTTTGTCTCCCCCGTCACATTCAATTAATTTTCTCCTTTCAAAACCACAATATCTATCTGTGTTTAAGCTGCATACCTTAACTAGACCCTAACAATCATTTATTTAAATATATTATTTATACAAAACCACAACCTTCCCCTAATATTAACCATGTTGTAGAAAGTGAGAATTTAAAAACACTGGCATTGGACACATTCCATGGTTTTGCAGAATCCCCCAAAACTGACCTTCTTGTCTGGTTAAATGGTCATGATAAAACTGTCGGTGCCTTCCAAAACCACTACTAACGATCTTCATTTGACTGTTCACTGATCTGCCACCGCTATGGTTAAGGTTTGGTCAAGTTTAGGGGAAAACACAACTTGGTTACAGGAATAGTTCAACAATAGTTTTGGAAAACATACTTATTTGCTTTCCTAACAATAGTTAGATAAGATGATCGATGCCACTCTCATGTCTGTATGGTACATGTGTCAGGGTTCTGTGCCAGACTACTTCTAGGCCAAATGCAGGAACTTTCTAAAGCCAAGAACTAGTTCGGCGTGTAACTCCGTATAAAACCTTACGTTTTGTATATAAAACAAATGAGGCATAACATGTTCATCAGTGAGCGTTAGACATGTTGGTAGGCTGGATTTTGTTACCTTTGAACAGAACAAAAGTAGCTGTTTCCCCTTGTTTCCAGTCTTTATGGTAATATAAGCTAACCGGCTGCTGGCGATAGCTTTGTATTGTATCTTTTCACATAATTCTCACCAAGAAAGTGAATTAGTCTATTTCCCAAAATTTCAAACTAATCCTTAAGTTCAGGGAAAGATCATAGTCATGGTTAAAAGAATCATTTGTAGTCTTCAGGCTAAAATGAAGGAATTTAGCTGCTTTTTATTGTTTCTAGTGATAATGACTTTACAGAATACATTAGCACAAACTCTATTACTTGTAGTGTCAGATTCATCATCAGCTTCAGCACTATCTTCCCAAATCTTGGTTAACCGCGCTGGTCTGTTTTTTACATTCTGCCGTGCATTCAGTTCACATTTGTGGCACAGAATCAAAACACCAAAAGAAAGCAGAATATGTTTTAAATATGCCAAGGTTCATCTGAAAGACTGACAAATCAAAATCCCTGTTAATTGAATTACAGTTTAATTGTCACAAAGTACAATAACTCTGTTAAGGTTTTCATATGACAGTTGCAAGACTTGCAGTATTTCCTTCCTCTGGTTATAATCAAATGATTAGAGTGCATGTGACTGAATCCAGCAGCAGGAGGTCAGACTGCTGCAGTAAATCATATCTAACAAGTAAAATCCCTTCAGCACCAGGTTCCTGCTTGGCTTAATGAATATCCAACTGTGTGACCCTGGTGCAAAAAGAAGTTTGGAAATCCTCTTGGGCTGCTCTGCGATCATTGGAAGCAGCAAGTTGATGACACAAGATGAACACTGTGAGGAAGCAGAGACGGCCTGAGGTCAGCTGGCATGTGGGTCAGTAAATACAAGAATTTAATTTAGGAATCTTGTCAGGACGGTTTTCATAGACGAGTATCTCTGTGAAAAAGAGAAAAAAAGTCATATCTGTTCAGTCTCCGCCATGTGCAAGAGACAAAGCTTGCCGTCAATCCAATCCAATTCACTTTATTTCTATAGCACATTTAAAAAACAGTTACCAAAGTGCTTTACAACAGTATAATACGAAACACTGCATAAAAGTATACAAACATGACATCAACAAAACTATCAACAACTAGGACCACAACCACTCTTTATGGTACACTTAAAGCCAAGGAGTACAAATGTGTTTGTAGGCGAGATTTAAAAGTAAGAAGGGTGGGTGTCAGTTTAATATGCGGAGGTAAATCATTCCACAATTTGGGGGCAATAGCTGAAAAGTAACGATTACCCCTAGTTTTCATCCTAGTTATTGGCACATTTAAACACATATGATCCGCAGTAACCTTGACGGGGTGTAATTTGCAAAAGCTCAGTGATATACTGAGGTGCTAGTCCATTTAATGATTTAAAATTTTAAAATGTATTCTAAAATGTATAGGAAGCCAGTGAAGCGATGCCAAAATGGGAGTAATGTGTTCATGTTTCCGAGTTCCTGTTAAGAAACAAGCAGCAGCATTTTGGACTAGCTGTAGGCATGAAAGAGAAGTTTGGTTCACTCCTATATAAAGTGCATTACACAGACAGGAAGGACAACAAAGAAGGCAGACTTTCCAGGAGGCACAAACCATCCTTTGGAGTGTCTTTTGTTGACCATCAATAGGCAATAAGGGGCAATAAGGCCATCGTAAAACCACACTATGCAGTTATATACACCACTGGTACAACTGCATCCTCTACTTCCTCCAAGCACCAATAAACTAGTTGGTCAATTTCCTCTGTGGTAAAAAGTAAAGGTGGGAGAGAGCGACAGATGGGAAAGGGAAAAGCATGCAGACAGAGAGCCCTGAGATGAGGCTGGAGACAGTGTGGCGCTGCAGAAATGTTTCTGTCTCAACATGGCGCCTGCAAACCTGCAGCCCAGGAACCGAGGCCGTCCTCCCCCTCTTCCTTCATTACCATTCACTCTATCTTTCTTCTCTTCTTCCATTTCATCTCCTTGTTTATTTCCTTCTGTTATCTCCCGCCTGCCCCACTCTTATATGCTCTATTTTCTCTCCACTGAATTACAGTCAGCATTGCTTTCCTTTAGTGTCTTTTCCTTTCCTCCTCTCTGAACAAACGGACAGCAGCTGGCTATTACAGCAGCAGAGGAAGTTCAGCCATGTGTTCCTGATCAAAGTTCCACATAGAAGCCCCACGGGTCGCTTCTCATGCAACATAACGACTCAGAGTATTGTGTTTAGCCTACGATGAAACAGGGTGACGGTCAGGTTGAGGAACAGTTATCTATCTGTTGCTGACTCACTATCCTGTCTTAACATGTTGAAATTTCCTACGGCAGCGCAATTTTTTACTCTTACCATATCACATGTACACGTAGTCGCTCCAACATCTCATCTCAAATTGGTAAGCTGATTAGATATGTACTGTAACAGGATCACTCTTCAGTCACAACCTGCAGGAAACAGAAAACTAGTTAGTGTGCAACTTGAGTCTATAAAGAGCCAATTTACTGCAGCTCTATCAATGCATCTGATACTGATAATACTACAGCTTGATGTCATATTGAATTTGTACTACAAAAAGGTATATGATGCTTCAGGCAGGACTCAAATACAGACCTTGTGGACGCAACTAAGCATTTTTCAGATTATAAATAATACTATTACCACTGATACTGCTGCAAATGTCACTAGTATGTTATAAGTATACAATTGCTAGCCTACTACTTCTGTATCCTTTCAAGAATCAAAAATAGACAGGAAAATAAACTAACAATGAATGGGAAAATGACATGTTCATACATTACTGGGTAAAAGTATATCTGTGTGCTGTTCAATCTGCTAACCATGCATTAATAAAAAGATATTGAATTATGTTGGTGTTTTATCTCTGCCTCTCTTTGTCCAACAAGAGTGCCCTGCACATAGATCTCTTGTTTTCATCTTAAGTGAACCGGAAGTGGAACAACAAAATTCAGAAATAGAAGTTACAAAGCTCTCACAGGAAATATTTTTTTCAGATAGAACCACTATCGTGTGTCCCACAGACTGGAGAGAGTTGGAAAATCGACTATTACAGCATAACTACAAGTTAGCAGGTCCAACTACTACGAGTGTCACTGTAATAGCAGTGGTAATGTTCTAACGTCCACTGCTATGTCATTTCTATTTGTTGTGTTTTCATTGATAATTTTAGAAGAGAAGGTCAACATAAGCCTTTACTCTTACATCACCAACCTACACAACTGCCCGTGTATTGTTTTCAGAAATATAAATAAAATAAAAATTAAAAATTAAAGCCCTATGGACACTTCTGGACAATGTATACGAAACAATGGGAAGTATCTGGTGAAATATAAATGAAATTGTACAGTTTTGTCTGCTTGTGTATCATAGTTCAACCATCAGACTGGCAGTCTGGCTTATTTCAAGTAAAATTACAGCTGTAAATTTTGACAAGGGGAGATGACAAATATGAAGGGAGGCTAAATGCATAATTATAAAATGTAATAATAATAGGATTCTATTGTGTTTGAAATAAGAAACACTTATTATTATGCATTATTATTATCAATGTTTTTGCAATATCACACCAGTAAGACCTATATTTTATTTTACAAAATAATTCAGCATCACAAATTATTATTATGTAATCATCATTTATGTACCTTTTTACAATCCGTGGCAGAAGAAATTAAAGAATGTGTCTGTTAAAAACAGACAGAGGCTTCAGTCATACAGACAGGGCAGCAGCTTTACATAGTTTATACAAAAAAAGGAGTTCTGCTCTCAAAAAACCATAACAGAGATGGACATTTTAGATCTTCACTTAAAAGCTATAAAAACATTTCTTGCAGTGCTGTAGCTAACATTGAGGACACTGAGATTATGTCCTATGTATCTTTTAGGTAATCGTTGAGTCTAAGGAACCCGGGGGAGGTAACACTTCAAAATTAAAAAAGTATACACCATGGTGGGTGATTAATAAGTGGATTCCGAAAGTGAAATATTTAAACAGTGCCTTTGCCATTTCACTAGATGATAGAACCAGTACATTTTTGTTATCCTAAAATTTAGCCTATACATATATAGCTAAAATGCTGGTTGGAGTAAAATTGAATTTATCAATTATACTTTAAACATAGTAATTAGAAGAAACACACTGAATTGTATAGCACTGTTAATCCATGTGCCAATTTAGCAAGATGTCCCACTAAACCTTAAAACCCCTGTGGGGGAGGGGGGGGGGGGGTTAATGGGTTTAAAGGTGTCTAAAATGCAATAATCAAGTCCCTTCGAAACTTAATAGAAGTATGTAAAGAAACGTGGAACCATTTTACAGAAAGTTTCTTGCGTTTCCTGAACCCACTTTAAACGCTTCAGCATTTCTAGTTCAGGATGTTAAGAAGGCTTTGAAACACCATTAAGAGTTCATGTTAGGAAATACAATTTACAGAAGCTGAACAATTTTAAGTGGACCATGTTGAGGGGTGCATTGTATCCTAAGTCTTTCTAAAATCCTGGTTACGGCCCTGGTTCTTCCCCATCCTGCAGACTTGAATGAATAAATAATAAATGGAGCGATCACTATATCCGCAGCCATCACGCTGTAAACAATCTGTGGCCATTTACTCCTCAACAACCTCCTGTCATTATGCACAAAAAGAAGACTCATGCTCACCATTAGAAGAAGACAGGCAGACTGAGTCCAAGTTGCCTGGATGGGAAATGAAAATAAGAAGTATAAAGCACTTCACAGATAAATTTGAAAAAAAGTCGATACAATAAAGCCTGTCTTCCAATAGGCCTACCGTCCCCTTGTCCTTTATGTCTGAATGCTGTTCGTTTGCTTCAATCTTCCTGTGGTAATCCTCCAATAAAACACCTCAGGTCAACGTAAGAGTCCAAATTATATGTTTGTCATCTATAGACAAATCTTTGCACCACATTTTTCCTCTGAATATCCCGTTAACCTCTCCTCATTCACTCATTCCACCACGTCTCTAAGTACAATGCCGGATATAAGAAGTTTAGGGAGTAGTGTCTAAACTGTGGGGGGGGGGGGTCCTCCAATGTGCGAAAGCTTTGTAACACAGCAGCTTTCAACTCACACCCTGCTCTTCCTCACCCTCTGTGTTTTACAGCTTCCGGTGGGTCCTCTTCTCCATCAGGTCCTGAGGTGATCCCGCGCCTCCAGTTGGAGAGCTGCTTCTTCACCCGCCGGTCGGTCAGGTCGACGCTCCTGCTGATCTCGAGGGGGCGCTGTCGGGCCAGGTAGCCACCATGCTAAGGAGGGATTCCTTCTCATTGTTGTAAGGACTGCAGTTTTCGGCTCGAGCCGACAACCAGGTGCCGACGGCCGGGCCGTCCGCTGCCGGGGCCAGTGGGCTCATCTGGTGAGGATGAAAGGGAGGCAGATGGCGGTAACATGTGTTATAGATAGACTAATATGCTGCTAAAATATTTTTTGAAAGATCGAAAACAATGTTGTGATTATAAAGGATTATAAAGGAAACTGTCTGCCACGCAATTCGGATCGCTGATAAAACAATTCTGTACTTTTCAGGAAGAAAAGAAAAAATCAATATTTAATGGTGATGGTCAAAGGACATGTAATTAACAATATTATGACAACATGTTTCCACAGCTTCTTATCGACAAACACACACACACACACACAGCAAGAAAGCAAATAAGAACATAATTATAACATAAGCACAAAATTGTACCAGTAGGCCTACTAATAATATTGTTTTTAAATAACAACTATTATTATTATTATTATTATTATAGTCGTTGTTGTTGTCAGTTTGGGGTCTCAACATCAACATCTGCGGTGAAGTATTTCCTAATATATTTCCGTAATTCCTTAGTTCTGCAAATCCAACTAACACCGCATGCTGCTGCGACTGTGTGTGTGTGTGTGTGTGTGTGTGTGTGAGAGAGAGAGAGAGAGAGAGAGAGAGAGAGATTCCTGTGTGACCTAAAGAAAATGAGAGATTGAGATTGCAACAATGTAATGTAAATATGGAAATGTTTGTTACATTTTATTTTAAACGAATTGGACAGCTTTAAGCTGCGGGACATAAGCCTAAACATTCAGACCTATTTTTATTTCGGAAATCACATTTTCTCACGCACTATTGTTGATCTTTTGTTTTTATCTTATTTTTTCTGAAGAAAGCTGTAAGGGTTTGAGGGTTGGATTGTTAGTTTCATTTTATTTTTAACTCCAACAATGTTGGACTCGGCGAAAGGCTAAATGCAAGCAACTCACTGCCTTTTCAAATAGACACTCGGGAATACTGGCGATGGTGATGAGGGCTTGTTTGGTGAAACGTGTCAACAGAAAAAAATAAAAATGGTCAACTAAGAAACAACAGCCTATTGGGAGAAATGTTTGTGGGTTTTTTAGAAAACCGCTATCCCAGTTCATAAGGAACATGGATTCTGCTTCATGAGAAGTGTTTATAGACTAGGCTATCCATTAATCAGCGAATGATATAGGCCTAAGTATTTTTTGGATTATTAGCCTTTGTAGTATTAATTAGCATTACCATTTAAAGCTAATTGTTTATTATTAAATAGCAACGTTAGCAGAAATATGTTATTCTATTATTATAACTATAATAATTATTTATTGTTATTATTACTAATTACTGAATCCTATTGTTGTTGTTGTTGTTGTTGTTGTTGTTGTTGTTGTTGTTGCGACGTCACAGCTGATTTCTAATCAGATGTGGCAGAACTCTGGTGGAATATCCATACACTTTAATATGGTTAGGTTGCACAACTAGGCCTACAACAAACGCATAAACAAAGTCTCAAAAGTAATGAGATAATTAATAACGTGTCTCCTCCCTTCGAAGAGGAAGAGGCAGCAGGACATGAAAGAAGTAAATAACTGAAGAGAATTCAGAGGCCTCGCCTGTAATGACATCCAAAGACTGCGAGCTGTTTTTGCCTATAGGCTGTGTGTCTGCATTTTTCAGCATGATGTCATTTCTGCACGGCGAGGGTCAGCCAGAAAGCAGCTTTTGCTTTATGTTGTAATAATATTAGAGCTCTGCATCTTATGGCAGAAAACAACCTCACGGCTTTTGTTTGTGACGTCACCCACTAAGCTATGTTCACGCGCCTATCTGCACACTTTCAGCATTCTTATAAATGACAGGCTATGTCTCTGAAGTGTTCTCTGTCTCTTGCAGAGCGTGAGATGTTTCAGTCATTATTTGATACATCAACTCGTCGCCATATTTAACCAGAAAATCGTTCTGCCTCTTTATCTTCCACAAACAGAGCGGGATCACAGCCGAGAGGAGTGGCGGGTAATGCAGTTAATGTTAAATTACAATTTACGTTTCTTTGTATTTTCACAGACACTGATCGTTTTAGACCGAAATATTCGTAATTTACGACGACGTCCCTCCCATCCCACTGACGATTTCAACATGGCATCTCTGCTTTCCGTCTCACATCAGCAGATCTAGGGTTTTGCTGAAGAATGCAAACGCATAAGTAACTATCTGCAGCAGAAAAGATCATATGTAGCCTACATCATTTATTTCACTCCACAAGGCTTCTACTAGATAAAATCATACAGTACGGATTGTTAATCGCTTTTCTTTTTTCTGACTCGGAGCAACTGCAAGATTGACACACAATTTTTACCTTTTAAAATGTCTCCTCACTCATCATTGTAGGCTTTAACAACATCCAAAACACATCCTAATCTCATTAGCGACATGTATTCAGTTTGGTCCCCTGTGTGGGTTAAAAAAATATAAATATATATGTTGTTGATTTTGATGGCTATCCGTGATCTAAATGCAAAATTAATTAATTAACATGGCCCCCCACAAAACCTGATGTCACTCCCAAAATTGATTGACAGCTCTTTCAATAAAGCCAACTAGGCTACACACAATAGACTACAACTCATAAGTAAGAAGAAACCATTATAGTTTCAGTTAAACCACAGTCAGCTAAGAAACAAATGTTGATTTGTAATAAAAAATAGAGATTGGTATCATAGGGTGAAAATAAATACACTGCTGCCTTTAATGCAGACGCATTGTGAGCATGACAGAAATTATATTTGGCTGTTCAGGTTAACACACGTATCAAGCCAAGGAAAATAAATAATTTATTTCTTGAAAAACCTCCCACCATCGTTTCAGTAAAAATCAGCAGCAGCCATGAACAGACGCTTTGAGAGTTATTGGGCTTAAAGAGAAACATTTTAGATATTTTGTAGGCTGTTTGTGCGCGTGCTGTTTTTATTGTTGTGTTGTGCAACAGGCAACCGGAAATAGCAGCAATGTGCTCATAACAGCATTTCATTTGTTTATTTTGTCCAGAGCCATATGGTGAAATGCACTTTTATTCATTTGCCTACAGTTATTTTAGTTCAACTATTCATTTAAGACCTTCTCTTCATTCAGCGCCTACTTTGCCCATATAGCTTGCTCTGCATGCCCCAGCAGGCGAGAGGAACAGGGACAAACACAGCTGCGTTTGGTCTATAATGTCGATGTCGGGAAGGGATACTAAAGTTTGTCACCACAGCAGGCCCAGCCGGGCCGGCTCGCTCGGCCCTTCCTGTCCGGCTGCTGGACACGGGAAGAGGGTAATTCCAGCCTGGCGGAGCAATAAATTCATTTCAGGGAGAGAAGTGGTGGGGCAAAATGACTCTCTTTTGTCTTTTAAGAGCCCGCCATAAAATGAAATAAAGAGTAGCCAGAAAGACAGTGTGGGGCAGACAGGAAAGAGAGACAGAGGAGTCACCTTGTCTCGCCTGCAGACCAAACTGCCTCCCCCCTCCGGCTGCTGCCACGGCTGAGCTCCGTCCACGCCGCCTATCTCTTTCTCTTCTTTCCTCTTTCTGCTTGGCTACACCGTGTCTTTTTTTAACAGTCCACCTACATCTGTTGTTTTTGAGTCTCCTCCCCTTTTGTTTTCTATTTTTCCATCCCGCCTATCTCTGTGCCCTCATTTAACACTCATCCCTCGCTTCTTTCCTTCTTCTTTATATCTTCCTTTCGTCCATTTTTCATGCTCCTTTTATTGTCTTCCCTCTCTGCCACTGGCATCCACTGGCATCTCTTCTTTCCCTCCCACTTCTTTTGATCTTTCATTTGATTTATTTCTTTTTTCTTTATCTGCACATCCTGTCATTCTCTCTCCTCCTCATTCTCTCTTCCTACCTTGTTTTGAGGTCCCGGTGTTGCACAGCTATGGCCCGGCCGTCCTCCCCGTGGTGCCGCAGCTGCTGCAGCTGTCCCTCCGACTGTTTTGGACCGGAACCGAATGACATCCTTCCTTACTCCTTCCTTTCCGTTATTTCCTCTTGCCGTCTGTCATGGAGCATCAGCAGCACTCTTCTTCCTCCTGCCTCCTCTTCGGCGTCGGTGATAAATCGGCTGCCACCATTCTCTCCAGTCCGCACCCAGGTGTCCACTGGGGAGAACGTGTTCACGGACTGCTGTGGTAGTGAGTGGGACATTCTTGGCTATTATCTTCGGTTGTGCAAAGACGCCTTCACTGACTTCATTGTGACGGTGACCAGACTGCAGTCCCGAAACCGAGATCCGCCCTGGAAGAAGTATCCCTATGGCCGTGGTGGTGATGACGCGGTGTCACGGCGGCCAGCTCCTGAAACCGGGCACGTGTCCGGTTGCAGGCGGCAGTATGGACATGTCATGTCGGTTCGGTTCCTGAGTGACGTGGGCAGAGGAGGAGAGCGTGGCGGGGGAGGGGGTCCTTTCTGTTGGAATTCTGTGAACCTGTGCGTCACGCTCATCCAGAACAGGGGACGTGTTTTGGTGCGCCTTTCTCCATTTGGTGCGTTAGGGGCGGCTCTGTGGTAACGGCTGTTGCTCGTGCCCACCTGGTGGCGGCTGACACTGAGGTGACATTGGGGTGGTGTAGCGCGTGATGCTACTGCTGCTGCTCCTGGTGCATCATCCTCATGCGCACACCTCCTCTGAAATGATATTAGCACCGTTATTATGTGATTGGAGTCTGTGGGTTGCGGTAATGGAGACACATGTTCTCCGAGCGTCTGTCTTTGAAACAATGTCTCTGAAATTGCTGGGGAAAGATTTGCGAGGAAGAAGGGGCCATATTTTGGGTTGATGGGATTCAAGACAGACCTGGCTGGAAACGCTTCCTGTTAGGCGGCCAATTGCAGTCTGAGGTTCACGGGCAGGCCACGCCCCCGGGTTATGGCAGCTTCTTTCTTTCTTTCTTTTATTCTTTCTTGCATAATATAGGCTCCAAAACCGCTGTCTGTTTTTCACCGTAGCTTCAAATGGAACGAGAGGCCGATGCAGGGACAGAAACGGCCTGACTCCCAAGCTGCTTCCAATTACAGCCCTGTTCCATGCAGCCGCCCGCTGTGAATTTCCCCTCCGATTAGGCCCGTACAGCGCTCTGAGATTATTGTTATTGTAAGTAGCCAATTCTTACATTCCTGAAGAATATGTGGGAAAATGTTGAGGATATAATCATAGGAGAAGTGAATTTGTTCAAATATGAGAAAATAATTCTAACAGAGCTGCTAAAGTATAATTTGCATAAAGTAGCCTACACACAGTTTCTGGTGCTGATGAAAAAACAGAGCACAATGAGGTCTTCCTCTGAACCCTATAATTTATCACCGCATTTGTACTATTGGTGATGGAGCGTTAGACATTTCAGAGATAGGCTACACCGCACATCGTGCACACGGTGTTAAAGGCGATTTGCATAGTTTGTACACATTTTCATGTTTTGAAATCAAAGCAAATGGTGATTTCTTCTGTTTTTCTGTTTATGTTCAGCAGTGTAAAACAAACAGCTGCCGCGTGTGTTCAGTTCCCTGGTCGAAAACGCATGCAGCCTCTCAAGCCTCTGAAACATTACTTTAACTTTAAAATGTAAACAAAACAAATTAAAATATAGGCTAAATTAATATTTTCTCTGTATCTAAATAAACGATGCAAATCTCACAGTTGGTTAACATTTATTTAGTTTACTAGGCCTGTACATAGGCTAGCCTAAAAGTTTTTATTATTATTATATTAGAGCAAATTGTGGTGTGGTGTTATAAATACAGTTTAGCTCATATGAAATGATAGACATTATAGAATATAAGCCTGTAAATATGTCTGTAAATAAAAAAAAAGAAGAATATGTCTTGTCTCCAGATAAGAAAGCTGCCATGGTCGGTAGAATAAATAGAAGCTTAATTAAGTAGCCTAACTGTGTGTTGCTTCTGCAGAAAGCTTGTCACTGAAATACGCAACATGATTACAAGTAGCCTACAGAATGATATTTTCATACGATAATTAAATATTATATCGCAAACAGGGTTACGTCATCTCCAGATGTAAGCAGGCTCATTTAAGTCCGTAGTAAACAAAAATTCAGTAGGCCTAAACCGCGTCCCTGTGGATGTTGTAGCTACAGGACTGCAGGACTGGTGTCTTTGGTGCATTTAAAACAGGATCTCACAACAGACTCCAGAAGAATAAGAGAATGAGGAGGACGCCCACATCAGTGTATGAGCGCATTGATAGCCTCTCAAACCAACGCAAACTGCTCATGCGTTGCTCGCTTAGTCTACTGAGCTGTGAAAGCGATAAGGTGGATGCAGTGCAACATTTCTGCCTCCGGGCGTCGCTGTTTGTCACACGTCCCCGTTCCACTCTGTAATCACCTTAACAGCACAGAAGCGGCATCTGCACACCCTTGCGGTATAAACATGTGACATTGACGCTTTTGTGCATGAAAAATTGTTTGATTTTCGTGGTTGAATAAGTATGTAACCAAAACAAGCCAATTGCTTTTACATACAAGTGATCATAAAAACATAAACTCAATTCTATGGATTTTACCCAAAGCCCGTAGAGCTGTCAAAAAACAGCTCTAATGAAAAAAATATTTGAATTATAGGTCGGGTAAGTGTTTTGACTCTCAGTGTTAAACACCATAGAAGAGCAGTTGGAAATAGGCTACTTTATAATAAGGGTGCAATACACAAGCAATGCTTGACTAATGAGGTTTTAAATGAAGGGTGCATTCCTGTTATTAAGTCAGTATCAACTAAACCCTAACGCACCATCTCAGCTGGATTCCCGACACTAGGAAACATGCACCTGATCAGGACATATTCTCATAGGAATATGAAGCTGTTTTTAACAAACATGCAGTCTGATGCAAACAATTGAAACAATCTCAAGTACTATGTGGACACGTCACACGCAGATCCCTGACACAACATGAGTGTCCAGTTTTTCAACCCCTTCCTACCAATGTAAACTGTTGATGTATAAGCATATCTGTCCATTCTCCTCTTACTGATGTACTCAATTTCCACCCCTCACTTGTAAGTGTAACATAAACAAGCACCACTGGGTCATTCAGCAGCATGTAGGCCCAACTTGTGTGCGCATGTGACAGCCTGTTTGAAAAAACAGCTTCATATTTTTACGAGGACTCTTCTGCTTTCAGAGAGGCTGCTCACTTTTTCTATGTAACTGAATTCACGCTAATTATGTGACATAATCCACGTCTGAAGTAACCACAAGTTAACATTTATTCAGTGTAACTCATAACATAAACGTATAGTCATCTTTTATAAATGGTGAGCAACCAAATTTATGGTACAGCCCATTCTTTCCTCATAGAATTCCAAAAGTTTTCTGTCCCAGCCATTGTCAGCTTAACCTTGTGTTTTGTTGAAATTGGGTTACTTCCTCATTGTTTGAGGGCCCAGGGACACAACTGGTGTAAAAAAATAAATAAATAATGTTTTTATTTTTTCATTTTTTTCCTCAATAATATAAGCCTATTTTTTCTATCTTTTCTTCTAAACCTTATTAACTCAATAAATATATAAGAGTGGTAACCCTTCTCTGTGAAACAAACTGGACGTGCGCATTTGATGAAGGTGACAAAATACAGAAAAGTTACGTCAAATAAAGAAATATTTCATGTTTTCTATGTTTATGGGCTACATGACCACATAATGGCTAAATTCCTTTTGTTTATTTATTATGACAATCCAATCCATGTTTTTAGTTCTGAACTAGGCTCTAAATGTCTGAATATCATCAATCATGTTTATAAGGGATTCAAATTCATTTAGGAAAAGTCACATTAGGGTAAAGTTGGTTCCAAACGCATGCAGATCCCTGTCTCTAGCTCAAACGGATCATTAGCCTAATTGATGATTACATGAACACCCGGTTCAAACTTTATGTTGTATTCTTTTAAGACAAAGTTGCCAAAATATCTCGCATGTTTGTGAATGATGAAGAGACATGAAACCAAGAGGGATGTTGGGTTTTTAAAAAAAGGCCGTAGAGATCTGCGGTCGGTGGATGAGTGCACATCTGGTGTCCAGATACCGATCGCATGTCACTTTGACTGTGGATCAGCTACCACTGTAACTTCACGATAGCCTAATCAGTCAGATCTGTCCGTAGACGGCCACTTTTTACTGCCTCACTTAAAGGTGGCAGAACACCAAACGTCGAATAATACTCTGTTACCACCCCCCCCCCGGTACCTGCTGTTAGCGGAGACTCGCCGTGTTTGGAGGCTGCAGGCGGGATGACGCAGGACGCACGGCGGTTATCAAACTCCGGACTGCGGGTTGATTTTTCACATTCTCTTTCTGTCTCTCCCACGTCTGTGTCGTCCGGTTCTCTTCGCCGATCCCTTGCCAGTTTTGACGTTGAAGTTCCCTGAGTGAATGGCCTGGATTAGGCTACCCCCTGCGTGCGCGCGCGCGCGCGCGTGCATGGATAACAAGCTGTGGAGAGAGGAGAATTCGGCTTTAAGAAATGAGATACCGTCTTTCTATTTCTCTCTCTCTCTCTCTCTCGCTCTCTCTCTCTCTCCTTCACACACACATCCTCTCTCTCTCCATCCTCCTGTTTCTCTCTCTCACACACACACACACACTCTCGCTCTCTCTCTTTCACTCTTTCCCCATAATTATAAACAGAAGAAGAGTTGCAGACACACACGAACACACACACCCTTCTGCAAATGGTACATCCGCGGCCCCCACCCGTTTCCCCCCAGTCAAGCTCGTATAACCGGTTACCATGACAACTGGGCCCCAGATCGCTATAAAGTTTTACAGCAGAGAAAGAGGCCCGAAACTCCCACTCTGCCTCCTTTTTTCTTCTGTGTGTGTGTGTGTGTGTGTGTGTCAATGGGAGAAATGGTAAATGGAATCCATGTCAACACAGATTGTAATCTCTCTTTCTCCTTCTCATGCCTTCAGAAGTTGTTTTCCATAAAACGAGTCACGGGGGAATTGAGGCATTTTTCATTAAATCGGACCAGTGAGCGCATTAGGAGAATTAAAACATATTTATGGAGCTGTATTTGCATTTCTTACAGGCGCAAACGCACGCGGCCTTCGGTGACCTTGTGCGTCTGAAGGCCGGGATCGGGTTGGATTAAATGTAGTTTCACTGTTCGCCATGTCTCAAGATCAATAGTGTGTCTCGCTCCAGTTGCAGAGCCTCCACAGCAGCACACGGGTGCTGCACAGGTCGGTGTTTCACAGTGACACACCCCATGCTGTTGGGCCTGAGAGGGTTCTGAGTAATTCGCAGAAAATGAAGGAAAAGCAGAACCATTATTTATGCATCTGTCAGCCTGATTAGCGACACTCAAATCTGATGGAACCCACCACTGATCAGGTGAGTTTTTGGAACAGAGAGACCTAAAACACCCAATAGGCTCTTTTCAGCTAATGCCTTATTAATAATTAAATGTCCACACTTTCTTTAGTCCTTGAGGCTGTAGGCTATTCCTCTGAACAAAAATCATGCCCTAACATTTCCTGTTAAATGATTTATCTTTATTGATCTGCCATCATCATTCTTTTTCATTAAGCTTTACTCACTTTATCATTAATTGCACATTACAGAACCATGACAGATTCTTTGACTTTTGCCTCTGTACTGACAGTGGCGGAAGAATTATTAGTATGGTTATGGTACAATGTGGTACACTAAGTTGTGAATAGTTACCAAGGAATAAGTGAGGATTGAATCTGGAACAACCTGAATTGTTGATAGTCCTGAAAAACTCTGAATGAAGGACTATAGTCCCATAGGATAGTGGTCAGTTACTGGAAAATGTGTTTTATGTTACATTATAATATAATGAATCATTATTATACCCCAAGTAAAAATGGTGCATCACACTGAGAAGTGTAAAATATATTTGAATCATCATATTACAGGTTCATGCCTTTAATTCTTCATCATTTATGTGTACTGGCAATGGATGTATTGAAAAAGGTGAAGGTGACCACTGATGCTGAATGTACAGGGCCCAGATTTGAGGACTATGCCACTGGTTACTTAGGAAAAGAGCAGAAGTATTATCAGTGAAATGTGTTTAAAGTAACATAGGTACTCATGATGCTGCAGAATGGCCCTTGTCAGTGTTATATACACTGATTAGGGAACACACTGTGTTCAGGGAATGTGGACAAATGAATTGAACCTTAAAACAGATAAGGACTTAAAGTCAATAAATAGATAAAGCCACGCTGTGTCTAACTATCAAGCTCCAGCTTCAGATATTTAATAGAAAGACAGACAAAGATGTGAAAATCTTGTCCAGAGAAGAAAGTTTATCCTGTTCCTCCTGTTCTTCACCACATGTTGTGAAGCTGCATGTTTGAATTTCATTTCTACCCAAGCCAGATGTCTGCTTCTGGACATATGGTTTGTCTGAACTAGCAGAGTCAAAATAGGAGAGAATTTGCTGCACTGCCAAATATCTCTCCTCTTCAATTATTTGAACATTTGAGTTCAGTCAAGGGGTTTGTTGTTCATTTTCAGCACTTATGAGCCACATGGTGCAGGCTGATTCATGTTTAAATGTGGCTTTATACAAGACATTGATGTGTTACTGATCTAAAACCCATTTGCTTAACTGTTTTCATTCAATGGGCATTTCAGTGAATTTTCTGAGGCAAGCTACATGTATGTGAACAGGAGGCTATTGGTAGATAATATGTGCCCATTGTTTAATTTCAAAGGGATCACAATCTAAGGGAATATTCTTAATTCCTAACAAAATCCTTTAAAATATCTGATTAAATCAATGAAGTAATTTGATTTGTCTTGCATCTTATTCTCAGATCCTCTAAACAACTTGAGGATTTACTTTTGATCTTTAAGGTAATCAGGGGAGCAATGTGTTTTCAAAAATAAACTGAGATGTATAAAGCCAATAAAGCTTTCCTTTGTGTAATTCTTATTTTGTGAATGGGACATTTACAATTTGTTCTCTGAAATGAAATGCTACTGTAGTGCCTAATTATGACCTGGAGGTGGCTCTGTGGTACAAAGAAAGAAAGAAAGAAAGAAAGAAAGAAGATATGAACATTTAAAAACTATTAGATAAACTTATGATCAGTGTAATATCAATAATGATTATACTATAATTAGTCAAATTGATACAATAATCAATGTTTCATATTATGTTGCATGACTATTTGAGGCCATGTTTCATGCGTGTCATAATAATCAAAAATATATATAATAAGGTGGCAGATTTCATTAGGTTTCAACCTGTTTAAAGGACATTTTTGATAAATGCATTATAGGATCTGGACGTTATGAGAATTGCCAGCTGTATGTAAAGTCACCTTTAATTGAAATGGGTTGATGGGTTTCATGTAGAGTCATTTCCAAACTGAAATGCATCCAGTAGCCTAATTAAAATTTTAAGGTGAAAGGCTCATCTCGTCACTATCAAACTCGCACCCCGATGTTTTCTTAATTTCCATCTCCCAGGATGCACCTGGCTCCGGTCTGCAGCTCTTTTACGGTTGTGTATTTCACCGGCTCTTTTATTGCCACCGACAGACAATTAAAGTCTGCCGAACACACGCTTGCTGCCCGTCAGCAGTCTGCGGCTCCATAAAAAGCGTCTTTCAGTGAAAAACGATCGGGCATGCCGTCACAGGGAGAGGGAGAAGGAGCAGATAGAAAATCCACAGCGATCAGGGTTTTATTCTGAGCTCTATAAAATCAGGGACTCCACAACACCCCACCCCAAATGGGTCTCATTTGACCTTGAGACTGAGCCAAAGTGCGGCCTGGTGCTGTTTTCCCTGCATCACACCTTAGCTGAGACAACATGGCAGCCAGTGCAGGGGTTGTGCCTTTTTGCCAGTATGTGTTTTCCTTAAAACATAGTCACCAGGGAAGAAAGTGCCTAAATGAAACCATTCTGAGAGGGCAGTTTTCCAGTATGTGACAAACAGAGAAACATGATTTGACTTTTGTCTGATTGTGTTACTACCCTATCAGGGGTTGATATTGGGGTATCTGCTCTTGAATCCCAAAAGAAGACTAGAGTACATCCACCAGCTCTCTGAGGCTGTAATGCTCATTGTAAGCTCAAATGTGTTTTTGATCTGTAGCAGCTGTGTTGCAGTAGTGTAATAGGGGTGGTCTCTTTAGCAACCTAAATCAGAAGAGTTTAAAATGTTGTGAGCACAAACGTGTGGTGGTGTAAACAGACAACATGTTCAGTTTCTTGTGAGATCTTACTAATATGAAATGTAGTTTTGGGTAATGAGAAAATAAGCTAGATGGGAATGTTATGCTTGTGTATGTATATCTTCATAAACCAAAGTATGGGACAAAAACACTGACCTGATGATTACGCTAAAAGTCAAGAGGACTTCTAAAGTTTCAATTCATTCTGAGGGAGACATGTCTATACATGGATAAATTTCAAATGTGCCAAATTTTGTGCCGATCCATAGCAGATGCTCAGGTATTTCACTGGATCGAGAGCCTCCCTGTCTCCCACTTTCACCTGACGGGACCTTACACATATGATGTCTGTCAATTTAAAAGATAATTTTGTCCATCAAGTAAGTCGAAATTTATCGTAATATTTAGTTTTGTGCGAAACTGCTCAATAAGCTACATCTCTTGTCTTGTCACAATATACTATATGTCACCAGCATGTTGGCGCTGTAATGCTAGTGTAACAGTAGTCAGCTAAGCTGTGCAGTGAGTAAACCTCTCTTCCCAGCGCCTTAAGAGACGTGCTAGCGAAAAACGCTGGTGCCAATGGGTTTTAGCCTCCTCGTTAGCGCGTTCCCCTTCCATAGTCGAGGTCGCAAGTTCAAGTCAGGACTGTGGAGTGCAACCTTGGGGCTGGTTACATTGGTGCCATGACCCGGATGGGAGTGTGGTTTGGAGAGGTGAGTGTAACGATAGCCAGCTAGGCTGTGCAATGAGTAAACCTCACTCCCCGACGCCTTAAGAGACATGCTAACGACAGACGCTAGCGGCCGGTTTTAGCCTCCCATAGCCGATGTCGGAAGTTTAAGTCTGGACTGTGCAGAACAACTCGGGTCGGTTAGGCCTACACTAGCTCATTGCATGGTTGCTACTAGCTATGTAAATTAGCTATGTTCCACGCACAAATGTATTTCAAGTGATGTGTTTAATCCAACGACTTCTGGTCCTTTCATCACATCATCTACACATGTAAGTTCTTTGAGGTTAGCTTTCTTAGTGTCAGTCATTTCAACTCTTATGATGTCACAAATGCGACTTTTGGGTTTGTGTCTTATTCTTCAGCAGCTTTACGACAAACTGCAACGTTCTTGACATACAAAATTATATTTTAAATCGACAAACATCATATATGTAATTTAGGGCACAATTCAAATCAAAATATATGTTGTCTCTCACCGTTGACTATTGCACACATGTTTTCTGAAATAAAGTCCCATTTTTAGCTTCACAAGGTAAGAATTTATTTCAGGTTGCTGTTATATGATTGCACTGGTGTTCATGTTGGCCTCTCCACTCTCTGTAGAGAAACCTTCCTGCTGTTCTTTTTGTCTCCCAGAGCTGTAGTTTATTGTAAGGAACACTAGATGGAGAAAGAGAGCTAAAAACTGAACTCTCTAATGCTCTCTGTCCTCTCTGCAGTGAATATCCAGAAATCAAGGTCATTTATTTGTCATTTGACAACACAGGGTTGCACAATGAAATGTAAGTTGTTATTTACATATATATGCTATAAACAATACATTTATACATCCAGAAAGTAATAATTTTGCATTACCATCTCTTGCGGGAGTCTTGCATTCTGTCGCCACAGAACATGGTCCGCCAGTCAAGTGAAATAATATAGCCCAATTTCACAAATCACAATTTGCCTCAAGCGGCTTTACAATCTGTACTGCATACGCCACCCTCAGTCCTTTAGACCTTTCAATCAGATAAGGGAAACGTCCCCCCAAAAAAACTGAAATGGAAGAATCCTTAGGAAGAGCAACAAATGATTTACAACATGACAAAATACAATTATGATGACCAAGTGTGGATTGTAAAACATAAGTGAAGAGGATGCATCCAGGAGGACACCGCTGGTAATTATATGAATCAGTAAGGCTCATATTTTAACACATTGTGTCCTGCCTTGTTTTACATTGTAGCCTGCAGTTTCTGCCAAACTTATGCCTAGTTCAGTTATTGATAGACTGATAGATATGACAATTAATATTTAACATTTAGGCTTGTTAAACTTGTTACAGCTGCCAGCAAGGGCGTCATTTTGTGTTGAAAAGTGGTGGGGACATTTAAGGGCTCAGATTACGGGTGTGACGAAACAGTCCAAAAAACAGCTCATGAGATGTGATAATGCACAATATTGGAGTCACAAGAACAAGACACAAGATACTCCAATGTTATTTAGAAGAAATATTGATTGATGAAATTGGCTATTCGATGGGGGTTTCTTCCCCAGAGGATTATGAGCTTTAAACTCTTAATTTCCTGCACCAATTTATGGTCTTTATTTATATGGAGGGAAACAAAACTGACAATTCAGAATATTAAAATATTATTGAATATAATGCAGTAATCAGTAGCTTGTTTTTTTAGCCTAAGTTACTTTTTTTGGACAAGGCAGATCTGGTTATTTTATATTTACATTGCATTACATGTTTTCCTGTTGTGCAAATAAATTTTTATTTGTTATTTAACATTTCTTGTTGCAAGCTAATTTTCAGAAAACATTTAGCAAGTGCGTTTTAAAACAGCGGTGGTGACAAAATCAGCCATTTCAAAAAGTGGTGGGGACATGTCCCCAGCGCCCCCAGTGTAAATGACACCTACGGCTGCCAGCAATTTAAAACACTTAAATTGATTATCCAATTCTCCTTCTTGTCATTTAATTTGCTGTTGACTTCCTGCCTCCCAGTTCAATCAGTCCAGTGCCCACAGATCCTGTCATGTTTAATTCATTTCATATCCTGTAAGTATTCTACTGGTTATATTAATTGATGCACTTTCTTTAAGATTTTCTGATTTCTATATCTTCAGTATTTCCATATTTTAACCACTTAATTTAATGTAGATCAAATCCACACGGCACATTTTCAAAATGTGCAAACTTCCTGGCCACTACAAATGATTCTGATTTGAAATATAGTCAGAACCACAAACATGTCAGGAGTACACTTCAGGAGTGTCTTCCTGCACTGCAACTAAAGGGATCCTATGTACATGATATACATAATATAACACAATACACATGTGAGACATTGCACATATATAGATTAATCAATATAAAGATGGTAAAATCAGTCAAAAAGCAGTGCTCTATTTTTCATGAAGAAAACCCCTGTGTTATATTTGCCGTCATTATCTCTAATCCTTTTCAGTATGAGAAACAATTTCTTGGTGAATATTTGTTTCATCTATTAGCAAAATGTCCAGACATTGGTGTTATATTGCTAAATTGTGATGTTGATGGACTGAGAATTTAAATGTATTTTACCGACAAATAGAAGAATAGTAGTCAAGTGTGGATGAAAACATCTCCTGAATGAGAAAGTAAAAATCATCATATTATAGCAGACAAAAGATCCTTATACAGTATGTATCGATCACAATCCCAGATCATAGATTTATTCATTAATATTATTTATTGCTCATTATTATTCTGTAAACTCTGCCTCACAGAGTGGCTCATAATCTCCTGATATCCACAGCACAACTTGTGCCATCAGTAACTACATAATGTACATAATACAGAAATTATGAAGGAAGTGGAGTTACAGTCTGATGGAAGAAGCTGCTCTGCAGTCCGGTGTCACAGTATCGCTTCCCAGAGGGACCCTCTGTAGATGCACAAGCCATGCCGGTTTGTGATCTGGCCAGTCACGATGCTTTCTTTTGCTCCTCTGTAAAGTTTAGAAAACTAAAACTACTTGATAGTCGGGGAAAGATTAGGGTCATGGTTGAAAGAAAATATCTTTGACTGTTGGAAGAAATCACTCAAGTCTCCAGGGTCAAAGTCTGACACTTTGTGCATCCATCCTTACCCCAGAGCTTTTGTGGCGCAACAACTTCCCACTTCAGAGAGACACCCCTCAATATCTTTAACTAAAAGTGACACTGTGTTTTTGAACAGACTATCAATTTGACCTTTGAGCTTTATTATAATGAATGGATGGATGGATGAATAAACGAGGGGTTGCTCTTTCTTGGATCTTGGATTTGTATTACCATCAAAACCAACAGAATTGCAGTCACATCTATCTTGTCTAGTTTAGTTACATTTATTGGGATGGTGTAAGTTATGGCTGATTCCACATTCAATCTTTTCATCCAATTTCATTTCTGTATCAGCCTCTAAAAGTGAAAGTTCTTTAAAATACAAAGGAAATATGTCCCTTTGAACAACGTGTGAATCAGTGCAGATGTTCAGAAGGCCGCTGGCTAAAAAGTTCCATCTCTACAAATCGAAACTTTTTTGAAGACAATTCAGAAATGTAATTTTTATCTGCTGCTGTGGTCAATCTAAAACAGATGAAAAAAATATAAACAACGTCATTTAAAACCATCAGGAACTGCTTCTCAGCTGATAACATGAGGTAATTTTCATTTCTTTGAATTTGACAGACAAGAGCTGTAAAATGTTTTTTTGATTCGCACACACATCTGTTCAGGTGTTGATAAACCACCCAGGTGGAAATCTTCTCCTGCTTTAACATAGTTTTACAAGAGCAACAACATGGCGGTCAGAGCAGGAAATGACTCAGAGGTCAGCTGATCCCACACACATCTGCTTCTTATCACCATGCCAACACTGTTTGTGTGTTGGTGTGTGAGGTAGCACGGTCTTTTAGATATGAACTTGAGACAGTGTGTGTGTGACTATTATTATATTGTTAGGCCTAGATAATATAATTACAAACTGATACCATACAGAAGTACAAACAAAGGCAACTATCTAAAAGAGTAGGTAATAATTATTGCGGGGCTGTGTTCACTATTGGTATTAGAGTGGATTCAAAATATGCAGAAAAATATCCAGGTAAATGTAGCGCTACTAGCGTTTCCAGTCACACCAGGGCGTCCCATACACACACGTGTCCTACACACGCAGAATTGATGTGTTGTGTGAAATAAAAAGCGTGTATGTGACACCAGGCATGAGAAAAAGCTGGCAAAAAATCAGCCTTTTTGCACAAGTTAAAAACAGAAAAAAACATAAATAACAAAGGAGAATAATGTGCATTAGGATAAAAAAAAATTGTTATCTAAAACTAAAACAATATTCACACAGTTAAAGATATGTATATATAACATGCTTGTGCCATGCAATGACATAACTTGGAGAAGATGAAAATGAAGAAATTAGCTCATTAGTTTAACTGAAATGAAATTATCTGTAAGTTTTTGCCTCTCTGAAGTTTCAAGATAGGATCTCAGAATCATTTAGTCTTCAGTTTTCTCATCATTGTACTCATCCAGTGCACCCTTCTATACTTAAATTGCACCAGAAATGTAGTGAGAATGTCAAATTTGCATGGTTGCATATATTACTGTAATTAAGGGAATTTTTGTTTGCAAGATGTAGCTGTTTTAATGTGTTCATTGTTTTAGAATGTGTGGAGTGTGAAAGTCAAGCAAGCTCAGCTACAGGCTGCAGCAGTGCAGAGCAGCTGAAGCCTGAAGGTAATATCCTTGTGGGCCTACAGAGAAATGTGAACCTGAAGGAGATTAAACAGTGAATGATTCTTCAGTCGCACTAGACGGTGGCCAACCACAGATCAACATTTAGACTTCTCACAGATATTAGAACTGCCTGAAAAGTAGAATGTGGAAGTGTTACCTTTACCCCCATACATTAGATTGCTAACCTGTATCATTTATACTGCCCTTTCTGTTGTTTAAGTGACTTATTTTCTCCTACGTAGGGGCTCCAGTTCCATAAGGTACACAGTGTAAATTATTTTGTTGTTTACCTAACTTAACCTCTTCTGCAGATAAGACGAATTTAATTTGGTCACACAGAAATGTGTTTTTACTTATCAGCGAAACAAACAAATATGGTCTAAAACGCTAAAATGGTTTTACACTAAATCACTTGTCAAAAAATATTTGTGGGAAAGAGTGACTAAATTGTTTTGCTCATTCTGATCATAATGAGCCAAAAAACATATTTTTTTCATATTTGCTTACATTGTTTTCAACACTTCTAAGACTGATGTTTTCGTTTACTCATTCATTCATATGGAACTAGATCTTCAAATAATATAATGCTTAGGTTTTCCCCTCCCTGCAGTGCAAGGTTTGAGTTGGGTACGAAAGTGTTTTGGAATATCTCATGTAAAAATCAAATATACTAATCTGCTACATGACTTTACATGTGCAGCTTATAATGCGCATCGAGGGAGTTTACATTGTCCTTTATCCTTCTCTCTTCATCACTGTATTTTCCACAAATCAAAACACAACCCATTCCTTCCATTCCATTTACTTTCATTTGTTGTTTTTAACTGTTGGTAGTTTTCTGCTTGCTTGCTATTCTGTTATTTGACTTCCAGTGTTGTTTGGGAAGGACACTAACTCCACCTGTGTTTCTGCACAGCTGTTCATCATTGTTTTTATGTCATGGTTTCTGTGCAAATTGACTAACTAAATAAACGATACTAATTAAGTCTTGCTTAGTGATAATGACTGGCTCACTTGTTTCATGACAAACCTAATGACGAAGAACATGAGTCAGTGTAAATGAGGGAGAAAATCAGCCGGATGGATCTCACAGCGTAACACCTCAAACAGCAACATGCCTTCACCTCTCTTCTAAACAAACAGGCTACACACATTCATTTATAAGGTCAACATCATTGTAGATGGCTGTAAATTTTCACAGATGACTAGTGCGTTGGCTGCCAGTACATTTGGTTGTTAAACAGCCACATGCCGTCTTAAACTTATTCTGGCTTGAGGACGAGTGCCTTTTCTGTTGCCCGCTGCATGTTGGCCTGCTACTCATTATGGACAGAACTTTGTTTGTGTGCATGTGTTCCAGATGTTATGGTACATTCAGCATCCAATACCTCTGTGTGTGTGTCAACCCAGAATATTTGGAATTATATTGAAATTGGACGCTTTGGTACCTCCCGGTTTACATCTAGCCTAACTATACTCTAACATTAACCACTACCTTTACCTAACCTTTATCATACTGTAGTTGCTGTGCACAGATATTGTACAGAGTAAAATATTTACGTCAGCAAAAACATTTTAATTTAATGCAATCTGAGGTTTTGCTAAATTGTCCAATATCAGTGTACTTTTGTGGTGTTAGGGTTGCTTTATGCTCAGAGATGAAAGACAAGGAAACCAATCAGAATCTGTCTGATATCACACTTTGAAGTTAAAGCTAAAAATCCAACGAGGAAAAGTTAAAGGATAATGGGTTGGCCTTAGATTGGATCAGTTTATGGGATGGGCCATTACACCCCCCAAAAAACTAGTACGATCCAAACCCTTAGCATTCATTGTGCCATCTTGCAAACAGATCTTTGTAAAAAAGGAGCATGGAAAATGAACTGCAACTGTCAGCAACACACTGCTAAAACATTTGTACCGGCAGAGAGTAAACTATTGTGACAATAAGCGCCCCATATAAATATGGGTTGCAGAAGTTTGTCATATTTTAAATGTTTTGTCGGGATGATAGACAGACAGACAGAAAGATAGATAGATAGATATTATTTTTCTTCCAAATTTGAGTTTTCCCTTTTTTGACAGATAAAATAAATATAGTATAAATATAAATATAAATATAAATATAACTACTCCTCCACAATTTATAATTCTGTGGCTTATCTTTTGGAAAGTTAATTTGGTTCATCATGGGAAGTGGGTTGAGGTCTCTTAATGTTTCTGTTTTATGGTGATTAGATCAGTTTCATTTATATTATTTACCATTTCAGAAATTGTAGTCCGCAATTGCTGTCAAAATCTACTGTTTGAAAAATATACTAATAATATCGTTCCATTCACTGTCTTTGATTAGTATGGTGGCCATGCAGGACAAATACGCTGCAACTTAATACAAAAACATGCAAATAGTCAAAATGCAAGAAAATTTAGAAAATATCTTAATCAATTTGACAGATGCAAAGCATGAAAAACATGCTAACTCAGAAAGTACAACCAAATACACAAAACAACAAAGGATGTGTTTTTAGGGGAAAGAGGGGGGAAAGGTTTGAGACTCGTGAATGCATGTCTGTATCATCCATTCATTGTTTTCTGTTTTTTGTTTTGTACTGTTCCTCCACTTTTCACATGCACATTCATGCAGCTTGCACTTGCACTCACAGAAGTACACAGATTTAAAGAAAATGTTTGTTTAGCATTTTTGAAACAGAAAACTTAAGATAAATTTAAAGGTATTTGAAAAAAATTGGAACACTCCCATTTATCAAAAATAAGAACCAGGTTCATCAGTGATGACAGACTGTAGCCTGTTATGTACGGAAGTTCACAAACAATGTCACAAACAATTTCACAGCCCGCAGTTGTATATCACTTTTTGTGTGCATATAAAAACATTGCATTCAGGTATCTGAATGTGTGAATTTGCAACAGTAGAAATGTTTTTTTGCATGTGTGATTCAAATTTCTGCAGGGATATTTTCAGCAGTGAGGTTTCAAGGTCTGACAGACCGACACACATTTCCTATCTTTGTATGCAACCCTGAAATTACAAGCTACAGGCTACAAGCTATGAGTTACCAGCACACATTTTGGCCCTGTTTTAACACCTGAACTGACTAGCAAATCAGCATGTTGCACACTGACTATCCAAAAGAGACAGAGCACAATTAAGTCGTATGGACTCTCTTACATACTGTATGTTTGTGAGAGGCAGAGATCCTCTTTATTTACTTACTTATTTATTTAATTAGAATATTATATGAAATTATTTTGACTATCTTGTGTCAACTGGTTGCCTTAAATTAGCAGCATTACCTAAATGATTTATGTTGCTTCTGGCTACAAAAGTAATGATGAGTCTCATCCAGACTACATTCGAACATTACTGCCTCACAAGACTGTAAAAACAGACACTTCTGTAAAACGGTTGCAAAATAGAAGAGGCGTCATCAAGTTCATGTTGCCACCACTGCCGCCCTACCCACAATTCACGACCCTCCGAATCCCAACCTTAAACATACCTGAAGGCCAGTGCAGTACTATCAACGGTTTTACAATTGTCATGAATGTGTTGGATTATGAAACCTCAAATACACATAGTGTGTTTTAATGTTTGACTTTTTTTTTGCAGGCTGCAGTTTGGTTAGGTTTAGGAAAAGAATGTGGTTTGGGTAAAAATAGTACGTTACGTAAGTCACATCACTTCGCTCATGTGGGTACACATTTAAAACTTTAAATAAGTTAACTTTGACTTTCTTTCACACTGGACTCCAATCCTTTCTCGCTCTTTATACTACGTCACCTGACTTCCTCCTTTGCTACTGTCATACAGCCATTAGACGTTGTGGCCTAACAAACTTAAATATGGGTCGGTGAGGACGGGGTGGAAATTATGCTCTCCTCCTCTGCATGTCTTTAGAGCAAGGTGTGTCACATTTCTCGATAGTATCTTGTTTAATATGTGCAGAAAGATGTGCTTTCTCTTTGAAGTAGAGCTTGCTTTGCCTGGGCAGAAGAGAACAGGTATGTACCCAGAGGTGCCAGATTTGTGTCCATTGTAATAATGATTGATTGATTGATTGATTAAATATGGTTAGGGATATTTTCACATTCAGGTAATGTCCCCAGCTAAATCTGTACAACCTGGTCACCTGGTTTGTGGTACTTGGAAGATTAAAAGCCACTGGCTAACGATATGGATATAAGATCCAACATCCCCATGTTATAAAATGCCAAGTAATGCCAAAACACAAAAGAGACAAGGGAGACTGACATAGCCGCTTGACAAGATGCAACTAACAATCCAACAAAGACCAGGGAGAAGCACAAACTATAAATACACACACAAGCAGGCAGGGTGATTACACACAGGTGAAATGGATAAGGAAATGGAGAGGACAGACAGGAAAAAAAGTACAACCGCGTCTGCGTGGGTTCTCTCCGGGTGCTCCGCCTCCCTCCCACCATCCAAAGACATGCAGGCTAGGTTGAATGATTGTGTGAATATGAGTGTGAGTGGCTCTCTATGTATGTCTATGTGTGGCCCTGCGATGGACTAGCGACCTGTCCAGGGTGTACCCCGCCTTTCGCCCGATGTCAGCTGGGATTGGCTAAAGCCCCCCACCACCCTGTACACAGGATAAGCGGTTGATGATGGATGGATGACACAAGAGGTGGACACTTCCACAACTCAATTCAAAAACCCAAATCACAACACCCCAGCCTTCTGAAAGGAAGGTGATGCCTCCAGGTGGATGGCAAGTGGTGAAATATTTGGTTTTTTTTTTTATTTAATGATAGTAATGGTTAAAAAGAAAAGTAATGATTGTCACCCCTCTCTGCCTCTCTCTCACGTACATACAGCTTGAAAGTAAGGAACATTTTATTTGAATAATGTACTGTGTAAAATCTTTTTTTCAAGATTCTCCAGGGCATATATGCCACACGAGGGAGGAAAATTAGTTACAATTTAATTATGGCCGAAGTAGAGCAAGATATAGAGGGAAGCTGGGGTGCAGTTGAAAACTAAAATGATGATGGGAAAATATGTTAGCAAGCTACTGTAGTTAGGTAAGGCACTTGCAAACATAATACTGCATGGCTTTCTGAAGTAGCCACATTCCACTATAACACAAGTTGCAGACTGTGAAAATGTTCACAACATTAGTTAGGCAGACTGACTGTCAGGATCACTCAGTGGTCCTATTCCTCCTGTTGATGCCTCACATCTTATTGCTTGTATCCGTTTTTGTCTTCCAAAAGGCTCAGATTTTTTGGTTTGGCAGCTTATAAAAACTTGGTTCTATCTGGGTTTTTTATTGTTTTTTTAAATTCCATTACAAATGTGATACTGGATGATGTGTAAGTTCAAACATCGGAGCTGAGGTTATCTCTTTATCATTATGATGCTTGACCTTCTAGCCTTTAGCTTAGGGTACTTGCTCTATCATGCAGGCCTGGTGGTAAAGGTTAAAATCAGTTATAAACACTGAATCTCCTCATAAATCATTAACATTAGATAGAATTTCACTTTTTTCACTCTGCAACGTCTTGCAAGGTACACGCAGCGGTCACTTTTCTAAATTAGCTTGTGTTTTGTCAGCTTGCATTGCGTGTGTTTTCCTATGTTGCTGTGCGTGTGCCATTTAGAGGATGTCTGTTGGGTAATGTTGCATTTAGAGTTGGTGGGGATGATGATAGTCTTGTTGACACTATTGGTGGTTTCTGTCTCTTAGTCACATTTGACATTTGTATCATTTCTAATACATTTCCAGTGGTGGATGAAGTACACAAATTCTGTGCTAATCCAGTACAAAAGTACCTGCTTTTAGTCTGGTTATGTTTGTCAGAATTTAATAGAAAATACTAGGGCTGAAATCAATTCATAAAATGCTTCGACACAAATTCTTTGCATCAATGCTTCGTTTAAACTATACAGCACAGTGTTCCGAGTTGGAACCTCACAGTCAGGAGTTAACTGGGTGTCGGGGAGCTGCACCTTTTAACTCACCTCCAGCTCTCTCTGTAGCTCAGACAATCCCTGCTACCTGCCTGTACTAATCCATCCTTTCACCCAGATTCTTTGTCTTTATAATTGCCATCTTTATAATAACAAACAACAGCTGTTTCGTGTGCAGGATCGCTCATTTCCCGTTTCACATTTCACCGTGTTTTCTTGACAAAACGTGGTTTGGAAACCAGCGTCGGGTGCCATAGCTGTTGTCAGCTCCTGTAGTGTGTGACCCCCTGTCACCGATCAGTCACGTAGTGTGAACGCCACAACGACTTCAAGACTGCCGCCATATGACGGCAAGTTGTGTGACCTGCACGGCCATCGGCCGACGCTGAAAGTCGTGTAGTCTGCACGAGCCTGTAGTGTAACTTGTAGCACTTGGGTGATCTGTGTTTGTGTTTGTAAAGCAGCTTTCTGCTTGTTGGTCTGATGTTTGCTGTATGACACACTATGAATTTCAGATCAGAAACAACATATCAGTTTGTTGTTTTATATGATGTAGTTGTCTCTGTCTTGTTAATGTTTGGTCCTGCTGTGCTGAGGTGTGGTCAAAGCCAAATTTACTTCACAAGTGGACGATGAGGTTGTATTGTATTGTACAGAACCTCACACAATAACCATAGCTATCTTTCTGGAGAAACCTTATTGTTCTCCCAGGAAGCTAAGTGCAATAGTTTTATATCCTTTATAAGCTTGATTTGATATAACATTATATATATATAACATTACATATGATGTGTTATTTTGTCTATCCATCATAACTCATTTTGTCTCTCATTAGTATGTCAGAATAAATAATGTTCAACACTGCAGACAATTAAAAATCATCAGTCCTTAAATGTATGGGTGTTTTCCAAACATTCCTACATACCTTCGGACCTGTTATTTATGTAACACAGATAAAATGTTAATGTTAATATGCATTTTTGTGTTACGCACATGCTAATGTTGCTGCTTCATGACTGGCATTTAGCAAATAGAAATTTATCAGCACAGTAATCACAAATCATTGTCTTGTCGTGCAGTCAAGTTCATGTCCTCTGAGGTACCACTTTCATACTCCTGCTCCAAATCATGGCTTTGAATCATCAGACTGATCACTCGGCGCAGAAATATAATCCTCATCATCAGCTGTTTCAGACTCATCTTTATTTTCGGCCTTTCATCACAAACAAGAAAATAATAAAATAAAACATCACCTACTTTGCATACTGTGACAACGACATGACCTGACATAGACAACAGTTAGACTTGTCAAGTGGAATATGGATATACGTTAAGACTACCTTTCAGTGTTATGTCTCATTTCTGAAATGTGATTTTTTTTTTTTCAAAAGAGGACTGTGTCACATCTCAGACACTGACATTTCAGATTTTCTGACAACGAGCGCTTCAATCATTAAATCAGTATTATTAAAAAACAATATTTAATGTGATTCAGTATCTTTGTTTGATCTGTTTATTGTCTCTTCATTCAATACAGATCATTTTTTATTTATATAGCACCAATTCATAACAAAAGTTATATCAATGCACTTTTCATATAGAGCAGGTCTAGACTGTACTCTTTGTACCGGTTGGGTTGAGAGAGAGAGTGGGAGGAAAGCGAATGCAGCAGCAATCTGCAAGTTCCATACAGAGATGCAATGCAAACATCAAATGCATACAAATAAAGAGGGAGAAGAGGAGAGAGGAGCTCAGTGCATCATGGGAAATCCCCCGGCAGTCTAGGCCTATAGCAGCATAACTAAGGGATGGTTCAGGACTCACCTGAGCCAGCCCTAACTATAAGCTTTATCAAAGAGGAAAGTCTTAAGCCTACTCTTAAATGTGGAGATGGTGTCTGCCTCCTGAACCTAAACTGGAACCTGGTTCCACAGGAGAGGAGCTTGATAGCTGAACGCTCTGGCTCCTAGTCTACTTTTGGAGACTCTAGGAACCACAAGTAACCCTGCATTCTGGGAGCGCAGTGCTCTGGTGGGGTAGTAAGGTACTATGAGCTCTTTAAGATAAGATGGTGCCTGACCATTAAGAGCTTTGTAGGTAAGAAGAATGATTTTAAATTCTATTCTGGATTTTACTGGAAGCCAATGCTGAGAAG
>NC_060151.1:2725648-2790446 GCF_021292245.1 Micropterus dolomieu | reverse complement strand
AAATCCCCCGGCAGTCTAGGCCTATAGCAGCATAACTAAGGGATGGTTCAGGACTCACCTGAGCCAGCCCTAACTATAAGCTTTATCAAAGAGGAAAGTCTTAAGCCTACTCTTAAATGTGGAGATGGTGTCTGCCTCCTGAACCCAAACTGGAACCTGGTTCCACAGGAGAGGAGCTTGATAGCTGAACGCTCTGGCTCCTAGTCTACTTTTGGAGACTCTAGGAACCACAAGTAACCCTGCATTCTGGGAGCGCAGTGCTCTGGTGGGGTAGTAAGGTACTATGAGCTCTTTAAGATAAGATGGTGCCTGACCATTAAGAGCTTTGTAGGTAAGAAGAATGATTTTAAATTCTATTCTGGATTTTACTGGAAGCCAATGCTGAGAAGCTAAGACAGGAGAAATATGATCTCTTTTCCTGGTTCCTGTCAGAACACGTGCTGTTTGGTGCTTTAGTGTGTGGACACATCCTTAGAGGATGCCACCAGTATTCACTGAACTAAATGTGCTTCAAACACACTGCCCACACATCAGGTTCATGTATGTACACTGAATTTTCTGCTTATCTGACTTATCAACGCAATGCAGCTCTATTCAGCCAAAGAAATCATCTCAGTCCCACTGGAGCAGTCTTGTTCCTGCAGTATTTGATTCTCAGTGGTGGACAGTAATTAAGTACATTTACTCAAGTATTGTTCTTAAGTACAAATTTGAGGTACTTTTAATTAAGTATTTTCTTTTAATGCCGCTTTCAACTTCCACTCTACTACATCTCAGAAGGAGATATTGTACTTTTTACTTCACCACATTTATCTGACAGCTTTAGTTAGTAGTTTCTTTACAAATTAAGATTTTTACACACAGCATATGAAGACTTAATAAAATATGTGTTGTTATAAATTAAACTACCCAACGTTTTATACAAATAAAGCTGATTATTAGATTGACTTTGAAATGAACTGACAACAACTTTGATCGTTTAAGTAATTTTTCATGGCACAACATTTCATGGTTCCACCTTCACAGATGTGAACATTTACTGCTTTTCCTTTTAATTATTTTAATTTATTGTAAACATTTTGAGCTTTGAACTGTTGGTTACAAACCTGTTTATTATGAATGCCATTGTTTAATAAATAGGAAAGTTTGCCTACTGTATTTTTAAAAGTAGGTACGTTTGTACTTTGACTCAAATTTAAATGGAAGACTTCTACTTTTAGTGGCGTAAGATTTACGCCAATATTTATAATAATCCTGTACTTTTTTTTTCTTTTTTTACTCAAGTACAGGATGTGTGTACTTTGTCCACCACTGTTAATGCAAGACATATAGCCCCCCCAATCACCACCACCACACACAGGCTTTGTTGGAGGCCTGTCCAGCTATATAGTGTGTTTACAGTCGTTTCCTTTTCTTCCTGAGCTGTTAAAAATGTGTGCGGACACACACACACGCACACACACACTACTGATCCAGGGTTGGGCTGATTATATTTCACAGTTTAAAGTCTATTCAGTTTTACAAAATGAGCAGTGCAGTAACAACAGTTTGAGTCAGTCTCCATCACTTTCTAATTTGACTAATAGAGGCTATTACATTTTATTTTATTTACAGACTGAATTTAAGCACCATGTCAGCTTGAAAATGAACTCTTATCATATGTAAACAGAACATTTCTCAGTCAGAAATGTCAAACTTAGGAAGATGCAGCATCGCCTGTCCTAGAAGAAACAAAACATCTCTAAATTCATTTGAATGTGTTTGTCTAGTGTCCATTTACCTTTTGCCCCCCGCCCCAGGCCATTCCAGGCCATTCCAGACCAGACAGGGGCCAGACTACTAACTGTTTACAAGCTGTCTGTCTGTCTCAAGTTCAACTGCAAAGTCCAACCTGGAAAACAAAAAGACAGTCCGCAATGCAGACAGAGGACGGGGAAGAGGAGGAGGGGTGGAGAAAGAAGGTGGTAAAAACGGTAGGGAAAGTTTGTGGGTGTGCATGTGTGTGTGTGTGTGGGTGTGCATGTGTGTGTGTGTGTGGGTGTGGGTGTGGGTGTGGGTGTGTGTGTGTGTGTGTGTGTGTGTGTGTGTGAGAGGGGTCTTTTGGACATGAACTTGAGACAGAAAAACGAGCCTCAGTCCTGCATTCCTGGTCTGAAGCATAAAGTATACTCTGGGGAGCTGTGTGTGTGTGTCTCAGGGGGTGGGTCCACGCCTCCTCTCCTGCTGTCCCATACAGGCTGTGTAGAATAGAATGGAATAGAGTACAAAATATCAACTTCAGAATGTTCTATTTTGTCCTATTGAGGATAGAAGATGGATGGACCTCCTATTTTTAACCAGTAGGGATGGACGGGCTTTCTAAGAACACTTTTCATGCAAAACTTTCTGCTCATATATGTCCAATGTTATCAGAAATAAATTTCCCTTCTATATATCAACATATTTGAAACACGTTTTGAAAAAATTGAGGATCACATATCGGATCACAAAACTGATCCTGAATGTTCTCTAAATATAATACCAAAATCCTACCACATGTTTAATTAGGGTTTTATATTGCAGGTTCTGAGAACTCATTTTCGGTTGTATGGGCCTATCTGCTAAAGCATGACAGACACAGGTAAGTCTTACATAATAATGAATTATTGAAGGGAGATACCTGAGCATGGACAGCAATTCAGCAACGTGCTAAGGCACAAAATATTCATAGTCATAGATAGATTTTCAGTGATAAAGTAAAACTGACAATTTTCATACAAAGAATTTCAAATTTCTGCTAATACTAAGTTTGCTAATATCCCTCTGTCTTTTTCAATGCTGGGGTCTCTTTTTTTGTTCTCAAAATCACTTCATTGGCATTTGTAATGTGTCGATCACAATGTCTTCCAGAAAAATATTCATTGTGAGGTTTCAAAACATCTAAATTAGTAATTTCATTTTCAACCTTAAGAATAACGTTTGGGATAGATAAAGCATTTTTTTTTTAAACGATAGGAACAAGAATTCATAAAACTACAACTATTAGAAGGGTCTGATGTAAATAAGAAATTTTTTAACAAAAAAGCCATTCAGATCCTCACATAACTACGGTCATAATATGTAAGCATAGTTTAACAATAGATAAAAATTATTTTACTTTTGCTACTTTTTGTATGTTTAAATTCACTCCAATTTTCCAAACTCCATCATTTCCCCAGGCATGTTGATACTAACTCTCCTCTCGGCTGGATGTACAACTCATTGGCTCGTCTCCCAGACTGACTGAAATCCATCCAACTGGGTGGGTTTGTAACATGTGCCAGTTACTGACGTCAGCCATTCATGTTATGAGCCCTTGTGCTGCATATTTATTCAACTTCAAACTAAATTCACCTGCAGAACAGTGTCATGATCGCTCCTGTGAACCTGATCCTGAAGAATGTGTACGCCCTCAGGTGAAAACCATGCAGCTTTGACAGACAGGAAGCACTGTCTGTTTTCAGGGAAAACAAGGATCCTAATAGGCTACAGAATGATGTCCCTTTTCCTTTGACAAGTCCTCCTTGAATTCGTCATGATGTCAAGGAGAGACATGATTATAAGAAAACATAACATTTCTGTCAGTATCGCTGGAATAAGAAATGTTGGGGCAGAAGGTTCCTGTCCTTTTCCCTGAGAAAGAAAGACCATGCATAATTCAGTCTGTGGTGGAACTTAACAAACTACATGTGTTCAAGCACTGTAGTTGTAAAATATGACAGTTGTAGTTACTACTGTACAGACGAATATTTTACATACAAAACACTTGATGAGCTAATAAAATATAATGCATGTACAAGTTTCAGCACCAAACTAGACTCCTAAAATAGCTCAAACTAGCTCGAACTTGACCAACTTCAACTGTGAAATGCTGCTAACACATTATTGCATCATCCATAATTTAATTTCAATGCATCATGAATAATATAATTTAAAAATATATTTTGTGCATTATGAGTACCTTTCATTTTGATACTTTATGTGCATTTTCTAATGATACACCATACTTTTACATAAGAGAATCCATGATTTCATATTGCAGTTGGATGAAAACCTCCTCCACCACTGGTTTGAGGCTACTTGTGCTCCAAAACTCACAACACTAACCGTCACTGTTAATAATTTTATCTGAGTCAAATGTACAAATGTGACACGAGATCTCACTCTGACTGTCCAACTTTCCTCTCTGACAGTGCAGCTGTCTGCAAGCAGGAATATAAAGTGCTCCATGACTACTCACTTTGTTTTTACTACCAGAACAGCCACTACACTTACACCAACTTTTTTGCTCCAGTCTTTTTAAAAACACAAATCTGCGAATGGTTCTTTAATGGTACTTTATTTTATATAAATATATATACATATAATAAGAGCTTTTATATTTATCTCTGAATTCCTCTCAGGTACCCACTAAGTCTTTTCATTGCCACCAATTAATAACATCGTTTATCTTACTGAAAAACAAGTTTGCTTTAAGTTTGCACATAGTGACTTTCCTCCAAACATTTCTTTTCTTGAAAAATATAAATGGTGAATTCATATTTGAATAAAACCATAGCCAGTGGTGGAAGAGGTATTCTGATAATTAAATTCTTAAGATACTTAGGTAACAGTAGAAGTACCATAATGTAAAAATACTCTGTAATGCAATGTATTCCAAAATGATTACAGAAGCATCAGAACTCTTCCTCATGTGAACTGACCCTTTCAGATTACATAGGCCTATATATTATATTATTGCATCACTACTAGTGATGCCTAAATGCTTCTGCAGCATTGTGTATGTTGTAGTTGCTCAAGGCGGAGATCATTTTAACTTGGCCTGCTTTATATATTTTTTGGGACATTAATCTCTCAGCTGATTAAATAATTTGTATGTAAATTCTAAAAAGTAAAGCTGCCAGATAAATGTAGTGCAGTAAAAAGTACAACACATTTCCCTCATAATTGTATGGGAGGAGAAGTTGGCCTATAATGTAAACACAAGTAAAGTACCACATAATTATACTTGCGTACAGTCTTTGAGTAAATGTTAGTGTGTAAGTTCTACTACTGACCACAATGTAGGAAATTCATTTTTTTAAGTTAAATCTAATTTGAACGAGGACATTTATTCTTTTATTTATTTATTCTGAGTTTTTTTGCACAAGTGTGTGAGCCACTGTTGGCAGATATTTTCAACATCACTATTTACCTTTTCCCGCATTTGCATAAGATGCACGTAATAATGTATGCCAGTTTATTTAAATTTGCTCCCAAGTAAAACATTTCATCTAGACTTGATTTTCAGATGTGAGGTTTTCTATTTGAAATGTCACATAAAAGCAGGTGAGAGTGTGACAAAACTTAATGTGTAAAAATGTATTATTGTTAATAAATGAAAGCTGGTTTCCTTATTACTGTCAGTGTATATTATATTAGGTAGCATCAGGTCATGCCAGAATTTCAGAAAAAAACTTATATCAATGGACTGAATAGGCGTGATGAATAGGCGTGATGAATAGGCGTGATTTTGTTGTGTTGGGTGAGAATAAGGTAAGACCTCAAGAGTCGGGTAGAGGAGCTGGCAGGCCTCCTCTTATTCTTCTTCCGCCTCCTCCTCCCCTCTCTGGTATTTGGACTAAAGGGGAGAAAGAGCTTTATGAGATTCAGGGCTTCCGTCAGTATTGTTGGTTTTAAAGGAGGACAGAGACGGAGCAGTAAAGAGAGTCAACAGGCCAGCAGAGCACACCGCCGTTTGTCAAGTTCAATGTTAATGTTTAACAGCCCGACACACAAAGAGAGGGAGAGAGAGAGAGAGAGAGAGAGAGAGAGAGAGAGAGAGAGAGAAAGAAAGAAATTAAATTCGGCTTTACAATAAGTGGAATTCACCTTAGGTTTTTTTGTTATATATCTTTTGCATATGAATCATTCCCTGATAGAAACAATAAATCAGCTTTGTCAAGTAGCCTAGTCTGTGCATTTTCTCTATTTCTCTGATCTGTTCCATTTTTCTGTAGCCTACTACTTTGTTCACGTGTCCTGGTTGCTCCTGCAGGCCTGCTTTATCCAGAAAAAAAAGCCACTGCAGACGATAACTCTGTAATGTAGCGGCTGTTTAAATGTCCCTTTTAAAGTAACTTTTGAAAGAACCTGAAACTATATATTAGCGCGGTTTAATCACCACGGTGCAGCCAATAAACGGTATTTATGTTTCCAGCAACATTTTCATTTTTGGACTAACAGCACTGGAGAATGAAGCCTCTCCATGTAGCCCTAACATGTTCATATTTGGTCAGACCTGTGAAATATCACCACAACAATGCTAATGAACAGTAAAATGTATTTTGCAACGCTTTTGAGAAAGCTCTGGAAGTGTTGGAGAGAAAGTCAGGATTTATTTAGACATGGTCCAAAGCGCAGGGGCCTGCACAGCATAAGAGAATAAAGTAAGACCTTCTTCACTTTGTCCATGCAGCTCCTTCTCCTAAAAATGTACTTTGGAGGGGGCTTTGGAAGCGATAGAGAGAGACAGAAATATAATGCCTGCATCGTTTGGTCAAAATCAGACTGCTGTGTTCCAAATACTAGCTCTCAGTGCATTCAGTGCATTTCACACCATTAAATATATTTTTAAAGAATTGCTTTCAACCTTACTTGGAGACAGAAACAATAAGGAGGTCTGATACACCGTGTTCACATTGGAAATCATTTGACTTGGTGATTCAGTGCTGATCATTTAAGATTCTTTCAAAGCAGAAAGAGGGCTCCGATTTGTTACAATATGAATGATGCCGCTAGTGGACAAAACACCGCGTGACTGCGCGTGGAACGTTAAAAAGGATGTAATAAATATCCAAACAACAAAGTGACGGCCCTATGTCAGGGGGGAAACCCACATGCTGCTGGCCCTAATGTGGACTTTAGAATTGGGCTGTTGCTAAAGGGCCCAACACACCCGGGGCTGTTTATCTGCTCCGGTGTCGGAGCTGACCGAGGAGCTGGATGGACACAGTTTAGTTTTTGTTGAGCTGACAAGTGCTTAAGGGCTTCAATCAGAGCAAGAACACAACGCTCTGTCATGAAATGTTCGCGGGAGTCTTGAATGAGAGCCTATTGCTGGTCACGTGACTCTCAAGGTCAAGGGCTTCTCTCTGTCCCTTTCTCTCTCACACACACACACAAACGCAATGCAGGCAACAAGGATATGCACAGGACGCACCACAATAGCACTATTCTGTTCGATTCCCGGGATGCGCCCTCCTACTCCTGTGTAAAGACACACAGGTCATCTGCCTAAAAGAGACATTACGCGTAGCCTATTTGTATTTCCTATTAAAAGATTAGGCTATGATTGGAGGCTATTTTATGTGTTTTTGCCCGTGTTTTAAAATAACGTGACATTTTCAAGATGACTATTGCGATCAGTTCACTTAATATAATTCAATAGCGCTTCAAACAAACAAATACATTAATTCCTGTCAGCCACTATCATATAAATTACTGTCAAAAGCTGTAATTTGCAGAAACAGAATTTATAATTAGTAAATTAAATATAGGCTATAATACATTAAATAACAAATTAGTAAATTAAATAACTAATAGGCTATAGGCAGTGATGGGTTTTAGATCAAGTTTAATTAATTAATTTTATTTAATTAATTAAACTGTATACATTTACTTTTTAAACAGAACCATCAAGGTCTGAATTCTTATGAGATATTACAGAAGCTGAAGTGAAGAGCTGGAGGAAGATACCGTTCTTAAACTAAATCTTCCTATGAGGGAGAAAAAAATCCTAAATCAGGACTTTTCCGCTTATGTTGTGATGCGCTTTAGTTTGAATTTCCTGCTTAGCATTTTTTGTAAACAATGTGAATACGTGGTCAAATTTAAATTGCGGGATTTGTGTTTCACACGGTCTATACAGGCCTGTGAAACATGCATAGCATTGTTGTGGCGATGTTCCAGAGAGAGGCCTGATCCAAATATGAATTCACAGTCTCATAAACACTTTTTAATCTGCATGGGGAGTCTGAATCCTCCCGCTCCGTTTGTCCAGTTTGCGGGTATCAACTTTCAGCCTTTGTTATGAACTAAAAGCGGATTTGTTTGCACAATTTACGAGCATATTTTGACGGATGAGACGATCAGAAACCAATTACTGCCACGAATCCAAAGTTGCAGGTTTACATATTGATGTGTTTAAAGATATAAGACCTACTGGAGACTACGTCGGGATTAAAAGAATTTATTAAGTGTTGCACTATACGTTGATTACTGGTTTACAGGCATTATAAACAATATGGACAGCATAATAGTGTGTTTTCGACTATAGGCAGGGCACGGACAACACTGACAAACAGTAAAACACAGACAGTCAGTTACATCAAAGCAGGCAGGAAGGTGCTGTATTTACAGGACGCCTCTAAGAAGAAGGTTGATCAGGGGGCTTTGGTTTTTGTCTTTAACCTTATTTTGCCCTTTATGTTCTTTTTTATTGGTCTTTTTTCTTCCATTCTTTGACGCGCGGGTCCGCACAGTCCCAGTCCGTCAGGAGTACTACGTAGTCGTTTCTTCATTTTCCACATTTTTTTTGTAGTTTCTCTGAGTTCACTCTTAATGTAAAACACGCAAATACACCACGTCCCTTCATTCAATCGTCCAAAGCGCAGGAACCTGCATGCTATGGCGCGTTGGTCTTCACTTTGGCCACGAACTTCTTCTCCTTCACCCTCCTGTTCTGGAACCAGATGGTGATCTGCCGCTCCGACAGGTTGGTCGCGGCGGAGATCTTCCTCCTCTTGTCCTTGGTGATGAATTTGTTGGCTGCGTACTCTTTCTCCAGTTCTTTGAGCTGGAGCTTGGTGTACGGTATCCGCTTCTTCCTGCCGCGGCGGAAAGGCGAGCCGTCGTGCTGGTGCGCCACCACATCTGTTAAAAAGCGGGCAAAGAGAAGACAGGCGGTCTGAGGGCGAGGCAGCACATACCGGGACACACTTTCACTCGCTTCGGTTTTTAGCAAAGTGTGATAGCCTTCAGACAAAAGTGTGCTGTGTTGTATTTAGAGTCTGCGGCTTAAATGAGGAGAACAGCGACTTTATACTTGAAGCTGATTGGACATCCATCCTGCGACACAGACAGACATCATGGTGGATGTCTGCCGTGTGCAAGCAGCGCGACATTGCGGCTGCAAGTTCAAGCTGTCCTGCACCTTCTGTCCTCAAATATGTACATATTTGTGTATGCACATGATTAAAATTTGCATTCTGGAAACCTATTTTGATTGTTCTATCTGAAGTGACTTTATATTGCGTCATTTCAGTCTCTGTGTGTTTGAAGAGAGCGGCCATGAACAAAATGAACACCAATCACAAATTAAAACACAGTTCAATGGGATCAGTGATAGTTCAGCAATGTTAACAATACTAGGAGCATCTGTCACTTGATAATTACCTAATTAGCTAATCAGGTTGACAGATGAGTTACTTGGTACCAGGCAACACATGGCCTTTTGATTAATAAATGGCCTTGTCTCAACGAGCATGATGAGGCAGAACAACTGAATAATAATAATATCCTCTGCAGTAACAGATCAGAACGCTCTAAGTTGCTGCCATTGTGATAAACTAGTGGTCTGGTCCAAACAGCTTGTTTTACTTTGTGCACCAGTTGCACGAACGCCCTCAGACCGGATGGATATTGTTTGAGTTGAAATTAACATCAGCCACAAGTCTCTGCATAAAGCACACAGTTTATATATGTATAGCAGAGAGAACTCGTCTCAATGTTCTATGTAGCTATATTCCAAATTTATAAAGACTGCATTTACCTAGAGGAGCATTTTAAACAAGTCATCAAATTGGTAACTTTACCAATCCACATTACTACATGGTGTCTAGCAGTAAGCATATGCATCATACTAAGCTACACAAACTTCTTTTAAATACTCCAACGGTACAAAGATCTTTTTAAAGAAGGATAAAAAAGGTGTATTACCAGCCAGAGCGGACTTCCAGAGGTGTCCGGCCTGTCCCTGGTCCTTGGAGCAGTACATCTGCCCCCCCCAGCCGTTGGTAAGAGCCCAGGGCTGGTAGCTGTCCATGGGGAGCAGGGTGTCATGGCGCGGCTCCCCGGTCCCCAGCGTTTGGACAACCGAGACGTCCAGGTAGCTGGCCATGGACTGGTATGGGCTCGGGTAGCCATGGTAAAAGGCGAACTCTTTGGCGCGGTGGTTCGTGTATTCATCAGAGTTCACTGTCGTGTCCATATAGGACTGCGAGGTCAGCGCGGCTCCCGCCGCCTGGGTGCACGACTTCAGAGAACCCCGCCCCATCCTGCACGGGTAGTAGCCGTTACCAAAGTAGCTGTAAGGCAAGGCTGTAGCGGCAGAGGAGCTCTGGTGCGGCACGGCGGCCGCCGTACACGATCCAGCCGCGCACTGCTTCCCCGAAGACGCGCCTGTCTCGCTAGAGCCTGAAGCCGACACGTCAACTGTGGAGTAGCCAGCCGAAGAGTGCACCAGTCCGGATGGGTGGCCCAGAGCAGCCGCGGCCGCCGAATGCGCCATAATGTTGCGGCACTGGCTAGCGGCGAAGTTGCCGCTGCCCACCAACCCCTCCATGTTCTTGTTCAGGTCGTCCAGATTGTTGTCATACACAAACATTACCGTTTCCGCTGGCCAGCGAGGGTTTAGGACCAGGGAGGCTGTCATAGGCGCTCCTTTTCCCGGTCTGGCCTCCTTTCGTCGCCGTTTCCTCTCTGACTCTGTCCGGTTCTGTGCGCTACTTTGCTACATTGGCTGAATGAGGTGAACTGGTGCGCATTTATTCTTCTCTGACCACTGACTCTCCTGCTCACACACACAGCTAAACTAATTCACTTGTACCTCACGCGCACTGTCATAGCACGCGTGCGCTGCTTTGTTGCACCGTTTAGTGACGGCGCTCGCTCAGATGCAAAGACTCCCGGTAACCGGCCGGACATCCAGTTACATCCCAGCCACAACCTTGACGCAACAAGCCCCCGGGATCAGAAGAGGAGGGAGGGCGCGTGTCCATTGGATGAGACCGGGTGATCACGTGATGGGACAAGAGAGAAAAAAAAGGAGAAGAACGGACTTGATGGGGATTGTCAGTCAAAGAAAAAAATATTTTTATGAGGCTCGAGCTGTGGCACTGGAGGAGCATGAGCTTGGTGAAGTGGTTCAGCTCCCCGAATATGCCGCATTATGTTATAACATAAGTCTCTGATCTTCTGCGGTTGCCAGGAAGAGTGACGTGATTATTGTGAGTTTAGAAACCAAAAAATAAGCCACTTTAACAGACGTGTTTTGTGGTGTGCGTAAATAGGCAGGGAGTGCGCGCGCTTATGCAAATGTTATTGCCAATACCTGAACCACTAACTAGTTTATATGATTCATGTTAGATAGGCCTACATATTGTCTTTAGTCTACAATAAGTGTGAACACACCTGCAGCGGACACAGGGGTAGCCTATGTATACTATGAAGTATATTAAAAATATTTTGACATTGAACAACAATTTACAATGAAATATAATTAATCGTTTAAAAAATGATATGTTTTATGATATTCTTAATAATAGGCCTACCTATCATTACTTGAACTCCGGTGTAAAAATGCTCATTATTAGACAGCGTTATGGACACGTTTAAAGACTTATAAGCGGTGCTGCCAAATGCATGAAAAAAAAGTTTAACGTTTTCATAAAAGTTTTTAAAAATTCATAACACACCAGGAGGATCGCCATCTTTTCAAAAGAAACATTTGATTATCAAAAGATTTGTACCCGCATGGACATTTCTCAGAATTAATATATGTGTGCTTTCATCTGTAGGCTATAGCTCACCATCTGACTGGAGGAGGCGTAAAGTGGGATTTATGGAAGGGATTTGGACGTTTTAAGATTTGAAAAATATGGCTTTGGTTCAAAGCGGTCCAGAAAGGTTTTCACGCCAATTCCGAGCCGCCTTATTTGCGTTCTAATTTCCTTAGCTGCTTATGATTTTGGATTTATGTGAGAGAGGGTCTCAGACTTCGCTTGATGCTTTTTGAAATAAATTCTTCTGACTCTTTTTTCTCCACAAAGAACTTTAAGTTATTTAAGGATGAACCTCTTCGTGCACATTCTGCATGCAGCATGCTCTCAATGGAGAGTTTGTGATGTTTATATGACGCCATGTGTTTGAATATTGCTTCAAATGAAAGCACACAGACCGAGCATTGTTTTATGCAGATTTTTTGGGACATTATACACATAATTTTACACAAATTGGTATGTGTACAAAGCATGAGATCATGCGTAATTTCTGTGGTTGGACAAGCTTATAAGTCTGAAACGCACAGTAGGTGCAGCAGAGGTAAACGCTGAGCCCTTCCCGCTAATGGCCGTTAAAAGTGGGATGGAATTTCATTTCATTTTATCTTGATTGACTGTATTTTATTTTTGGTTGGTTCTTCAGGGAATCCGCACTGGTAAGCTACTGATGTGCTTGTTTTCTCCAAGTCCATGTAGCTGTGGACCACAGACCTGATTCTGTGAAATAGCCTACACTGTATTTTTTGCATTAGATCTCGTTTTTAAAAGCAGTCACTTTTGCCTCTGCGCACTGTACAGCAGCAGTAGACGTCAGAAACAGGTGCGAAGCTGCTCCAGGTGATGGAGGCGGAAGCAGCGGGGAGCAGTCCTCTGGAGCGTGCAGTACAGATAAATAAATCGTCTTAACACTTGTTTGAGCTTTAGTGGTGACTGAATTAATAATACAGAATGTTCAAGAAAAACGCATTGAATTTAAAGGTTTCAGGCATCACAGTCTGCATGGGCTATTGATTTACAGGAAAGAAAGAAATGAAGGAGTATCGAGCCGTTTGATCAAGTTTTTCGTCTTTTTATATGAAGTTTAATCTTTTTTTGAGTCGAAGGTTTGGCACTGAAATATAAATGTAGTCTTTCAATTTTAATCAAATAAAATGAAGACATGAAAAGGATGGACTTTGCCAACCTCGTTTGCTGATGAGATACGATTGAAAGCTGCAGAAAGAGCCACAGTAACAGCCCAGCTTGTTGTTTTTGTTTGGTTTAATTTTTTGTCAAACTGCTACTCTCAATGTCAGTAATTCAGTTTCAAGATTCAAAATTAAATTAGTGAGTAATAAACTGTTTTGACGTTTTGGGGGGTGCTTCATAGATTGACGGCGTCATTAATAACGGCTACTATATAAGAATAATACCCGCTCTCATCAGCGTTAATACAATGTACTGTGAAGAGTTTCAGATGGCTATGTTACAGGAGAGTTATATCCCTCTATCCCATGATATAATAACCTCTGAACATTAGTTCACTGATAACCAAACTGACACCAAATGGGTTAAAAAGCTTAGCATTTAATTGTCTCTAAAGTTTTCAGACAATGTGGGCCTGCAAGCATCTGCGCGCACGCACACACACACAAACGCACAAACCACCCAGACAGTCAGTCTCTCTCCCATAGTGTGATCTGCTGGGGGGCAGGGGGGGTCAAGGTCAAGTTTAACAGGGGAATGGAGAGGGGGAGGGAAGGAGGTGTGGGTGCAGACAGACAGAGAGATGTAATGAGCTCAAGTTCAAGGCCACCGCACACCTTGAGGAGTCTCCTGTTTGTGTGTGTGCGTGTGTGTGTGTGTGTGTGTGTGTGTGTGTGTGTGTGTGTGTGTGTGCTACCGTGTAGATGACATGGAAGACGCCACGCTGTCCCAGTGATTGAACAGTCCAGCGGTATAAAGACAAACACTCCATAACTCATTAACTAAAAGAAATCGGCCTCAACATAAGACGAAGAGACTCATCCGATTCAAGAAAACTAAATCACAATCCAAAAGGTCTTTATTTCCGTTCAAAACAAGATGACCCGCGAGTAGGTTATGTTTTTCTTCACAAATGATCAACATGAAAGAGCAGCATTTGAGGGGGGTTTCTTGTTGTTGTTATTTTTAAATTATTTTTTTCTTTTCTTTGCACCTGCAGCACCATGTAGCCTATTGTAGCCTAATAACTCGCAGCCTCTTCGTCATGACTAAAATATCTACTGCTGATCAGAACCGGCAAACACAATGCGCTCTTTTAGCCATTTGCACATATTTTAGCTTTCTGATAGAAGTTACGTATGTAGATATTTTTTTCTTAACTTACTCGCACATTCAGGTCACTTCACTTCAATTCTAAATACCTTACTCGTTCCCGCAATGGGAAATTTTAGGCAAGCTTGCATACACGAATATATGCAATTAATTCACGCACATAAAGACAAATATGATATATATAAGACACAAAGACAGTTGAAATACGCAAGGCTTAATGGCAGTGGCAATGAAAATACATTCCCAATGCAGCCTTATAGAATCCTAGAATGTACCCAAATGCTTGAATGGATAGTTGCATAGACCTAGTGCTCGAGCCTCTGAAGTGACTGTTGAAGTGCTCCTGATCCCAATCTCATGTCAGTTGATGCTCTGCATTTGAAGTCTGATCTGATTGTATATAAATTAGTTAAGCAAATCAAATATACAATATCTGACTCAACAAAAGCTATTTTACTTTACGCTGCAGCATGTTGCATCATCATGGAAATGAGTGTTTGTGTGGATCTGCTATGTCAAGAAGCCTCGGGGATCATTTAGACAACATCTTTTCATCGGCACCATTAACAGAACACTGTGGTTAAGCAGCAGTTATATGGTTAACCTTCAAAATGAGGCTGAAAAAGGCGCAAAGCAATGCGCGCGGCACGCGGGTGCTGTACCTGGGTACTGGACGAGAAGAGATTCAATAAATGACGAGACTCATTTTATCCGATTTTATTTTTCAAAAGCAACACATAGACTTGATGAATATAAACCAGGAAAATAAGCATTCAATAAATTAATGAAATCATGCATTGTTGGGCTAACAATCAATAGTTTGGGGAGTCAGGTGAGTGGTGAATTTCAGGAAATGAGTTTCCAAAGTGCTGCACGCTTAAAATGTTTTCCTGTGCTTTAAAACAAAGTCAAAATATGATGTGAAGCATGCCGTTTTTCTGCACCTGATATACAATAGCAAAGGCCTCGTTTTGAGGAGGAGTATCTTGCTTTAGTTCTATTTTTCCTTTGGTATTTAAGTAATTCTTTTCTGTCCGTCCATCAATTTACCCATCCATAAAATTCCAGTCATTAGCGCTATCTCCCCTTGCTTTCTTTTGGGCCACAGTGCATCTCCAGGATCAGCTGAGGGTGAATGCCTTGCTCAGGAGTATCCTCAGTTTAAGGATGGAGGGACAGTGATTTCGTCACTTATTTTCAATATCATATCTTAGGTCAGTCACTTAATTAGGAGTTTATTGTCCACATTGTTGAATCTGACTTATAGGCTTCACCACAATGGGTTGAAAACAGCAGGAGACAATTGACAACAGACTGTTAATGCAGACAAGCAGCAGGACAACAATATCAACAAACAATTTGATTAAAAAAAAACATGAATGCAGTAACAATACAAGCGGAAGGGCTATGTTATGTGGAAAGGATCACTTGTTTTGCTCTTTATAACAATATTAATCCATATTTCTCATTTGGTTGCATCTGGGGCTTTTTCTAAAATTAGCAATTTTCCCTTTAGGTCAGATTTCCAAACCACTTGTTCAAAAATAAAATATTACCACCAGGCTATACACTATTTCCAGGGTTTACTTAAGTCCAAAATAATTTTACTTAATAAGTAGATACAATCTCTGTGAGGCTTTCTTAAAAATATAGGCAGTGTTTTCTGCAACATTAAGGTGGCCATTAATCACAGTTCAAGATCTCTCTAACTTCTGTCAAAGCTTGTGGTGTCTTGTGTGCTGCCGGAGATATTTTAAATCAAATACGGCAGTGAAAACAAGAACAAACACTAAACATATTGCCACAGATGAAATGCCGGGTTAGCAGCAGAGCAGTGATCCTCATTGCTCCAGAACCAGCTGATGTGATGTGCAGTATCCTAAATAGGTTACCTCTCCATTCTGACTTCAACCTATTCTGCAGCTGCATTGCATCCTGCTCTATTTTTATGCATAACTTAGGTCTTGAAATTAGCCTCTGTGCCTATTTGACAGATTTCTCTCTGTATGGCTGTTGAACATCAGTGCTTAATGTCAGTTCTGGTAAGAAGCCTCGCTCTTCGATTCTGAGCGACTGAACCTGAAAGGTCAACAAGTGAACGCTCCTGGAGCTGCTGGAAGATATCTGGTTATCTATAAACACTAATGAAGTACAACATGTGACCAATAGTTCTTTACTAACAGTGTTGAATATGTCAGACAAGATTTTTGTTTTAAGATCTCTTCAAAAGAACACAAGAGAGCATCTTGTTTCCACAGTGGGATCATTTCCTGTGCAAACTGAATTTGTAGACTGTACATGAGGAGGGAATGGACAGATTTAAACCAGTGGCATATTAGTGACAGTGAAAAAAAGGCAAAGGGCCACGGCGGTGTCTATTTCAGTCCATTTTTCTTGCCAGAGCCTGCGCAAGGGGAAATTATACTTCCTTTCATAAAAAGCGATGCCAGTTATGAAAAATGGTGGGTCCTTATTTAGGAAAATAAATTGACCAAAACTTTACTCTCACTTTAACAAAATGCACTAAACCAAATAGAGGACCTGTGTTAATAGCATTTGTTGTCACTTTACTAAACACAGGTTCTCTTTTCTTGCAATCTCATGGACCTTCTCAGCTTGTCAATGATAATAACTGAATACATAATTATATATCACAGTCTATATGTTTTAACATCTGTGTGGTTTCACTTCACTGTTCTTCACAGTCCTGAATTTCCAGGACATTTCCACTATTATATTAAAACCTTGCTGAGCTTTGAGAGAACATATGGATAAAAAGGCCAACATGCAAACCTGTGTGTTGTGCCTGCAGCCATTGTGCAGCACGGTTGTCGCTCCGCCTCCATGCAGCACACAGCAGCCTGCCTGCTTCTCATTCAGCTCCTTACTTAATTATTACTGCAGCTCATTAAACCGCCTGCAGCCGTACCTGACGCCTGTGTGGAAACAGGTCGTGAAACTGATGAAATTGAAGCTCGGTGCAGTCGGCGGCCTGTTGTTTACACTGGTCTCCTGGATGTTGGTCAGTGGCGACAACAGGCAAATTATTCTGTGGGTTAATTACGAGCCTGCTGCCTCCATACTGGCATCCATACTGCATTATGTGTCTCACAGAAGGAAAATATCTTGGGTTTCTCATTGAAGACCTGTTAATCTTCATCTAGCTACTCACATTGGTCAATTCAAAATGATTCATGTTTTGATTTAGGTTCCATCCACATGATTAATCACCTTAACAGGACTAATCAGCCTTTAGGTTTTCAGTTGCTATCTGCAAGTGGTGCTTATTATTAAAAATGACACTGAATCCAGTAAACCTGGTGCTTTAAGGCTGCTGGCCACTTTGCCTGGCTGGTAACTAAGCCGCTAAACAACACAAAACTGGTTCAGTCCAATGCTGGACACACAGTGTTTCAGTGGAGGTTAAACTGAGACCATTTCACACACTTTTAGAGTGACTGTCCTATTGGTTTACCAAATTCCGTTGTATGAATGAATAATTACTGGCATATTGTAATAATGAAATAATAAAATGTGTTACATAAGTTATTTGATTTATTTATGAAGTTTTGTTTGATATAATGTAACTGTTATATAAATGTCTTTTCCACATTTTTTGCCATATCATGAAACAGTTCATTCAACCATGCCACCCAGCCCTTAACTCAAATATAGTCAGTCATTTTCATATATGGTTATAATACAGGCTTTTACCCAGCATTCATTGTGTTGTGTCCTTGAACTTGACCTTGTTGAGCATTTAACAAGAGGAGAGCCAGAGCCTTGGCTGCGTGCGTGCGTGCGTGCGTGCGTGCGTGCGTGCGTGCGTGTAGGGAAAAAACTTAAAAACAAGAGTAAAATCAAGAGCTACTAATGGTACTAATAGAACTGCTTGTTCTAACTTGTCTGTAGCTTAAACTGGTCAGTTGGAAATGTTTTTTTTTCTTAATATAAAAAATAAATAAAATCTGTATAGAAAACATCATCATGAAATAAACTCAAACTTTTTCTGTTGTATGTTGACAAAAAGCCTTCATTTTTAAATAAACAATTATTCTTAATCATAATTTCTTTGACAAAACAGAATAAGGAATTAATCTGATGAAATCCTGTGTGTAGGATACAAACAGATGGTGTTTTCTGCAACAATTCCTCTACAGTGAGTCTGCTGGGCTATCACTGAGGAATCTTCATGTTTGTCATGCTGTGAAAGATAAAAGTGGTGATTATTAATTTAGTAAAAAAGAGAGCTGAGCTATAGTGATCCAACAACAACAGTGTGGAGAACTACAGTAATAGTCTATTAGAATTCAATAATCATTCAAGTAATGTTTTATGCTAAAACATCAAATATTTTTGTCTTTGGCCTCTACCTTGTTGAATTATTTTCTTTGACCTCTACAATAAGAAACTGAACATCTTTGGGTTTGGTTGACAAAACAAGACATGTGAAGACTTTGCTGACATTTACAGACACATTTTTGTAGACAAAGTGCATGTCTGTCCGTCCTGCAAGAGGGATCTGGTGTCCTTCTATTTTCTTCCCGTTAAATATGTTTTTGACAGACTCTTATCTGAGGGTCTAAGGATAGATTGGATGTTGTATGGACTGTAAAGCCCTTTGAGGCAAATTTGGAACTTTGGGCAATATAAATAAAATTCACATCTGACATAATTATGAGCAGACATTTTGGATATGTGTAGGACAATGAATGGATGGATGGGATTGTAGATGTTATTATAGAGACGATGATTTGGTGCTATTTTAATAAAACATAATTGAATAGAATTGAATATACAGTAGATTAGAGATACTGTGAAACTCAGGTAGCCTAAAGATTCCCTATAACACTGCAACTAACAGAACAGAGGAAACAGATTCCAAGGATTACAGAATAAATACTCAAACAAGAAAACAATTAACTACCACTGTTGGCTCCTTGGAAATAATTTATTACAGGGCGAAACATTTTCATTCTGAAAGAAATTGTTATTATCAGTAGCATTAATATTAGTAGTAGGAGTTGTAGTAATTGTAATAGACTACGCTCACTGTCAGGTGAGGTAGTGAATGCATGAAAATGTAGCATCTGTCATCCTGACTTTATGGATGGTTCCAGGCTCCACTTCCAGACTGAAGCTAGCCTTTATATTTATTTATTTAATTTAGAAATCAGTGTCTGTGTGTTATTTCAGCTCTGTAATGTATGTAATATAAATAAGCAAATACACCACATATCATGTTAGTAGAAAATCATAGTCGTAGCATTATTGTTGTTTCTTGTAAGACACAGCAGACTTTTACTTTTTGTTTCTAAATGTATTTATTTATTTTAATGTTACTAAAAGTTTGCAGTATCAAGTGGGCTTTTCTAATCCAGATGAGACTAAATAAGAAGCTGTCAAAGGTGTGTACATTTTCTCCCCATGGTTCAACATTTGTTCTGTTCTCTTGAAGACCTTTTTGGGGGAGCCCAGCCACATTATTCAAAACAGCTTCATTTATCCCCAAAAAATGTACAAAATTCAGAATTCAAATTTAGAAATTATTCCTTTTGTTAAATTATAATGTTTATGATACAAAAGTGATTATATTACATTTCAGATTAAACAAAAGCGTTTTCAAGCAGTATTATCCAATGCAGCAGTATTAGTTAATTATGAAAAAACGAAACATGTCCATCACGTAACAATAGTGCTACAAGCATATAATCACATCCATCTATATTAAAACCAGTTGTGATGATCAAAAATTCTTCTATTTTTGACATATCTGCATCATACATATTGTTTAGCCCTTGTTTAATCTATTATTCTACCGTTTGAAGCTATTTTAAAGCTGATTATTTGACTACTGATTCTCCAGTGTAGTAGACATAACATAACTTGTCAAGGATATACCTTACAGTTAAAATTGTAGACTATTTGTAGATATTTAAGATCACAGATGTTAAATATTTTGACCCTTTCTTCCCCCACATAGGTTTCAGGTATTCTGTAGCAAAGAATTGTATCCTTCTGCTACAGAATAACTAAACTAACTTCCTTCCTTCCTCTCAGGTTAGTCTGCAGCATTAAGCTTCCACTTGTTCCATTAATATAAGAGGATCCAGTATAATGACGAAACTAGCAGTATAATTCACAAGTGACAGTTTTTTCTGTTAACAGACAATTTGTCCATGACGCCTATGATGGCAGGTCTCTCTGTGTGATGTTCTGTTCCCTCAGTGGCCAATAGGAGGGAGCCTTGTACCTCAATCTGTAGTTCAGGTGATCATCCTGGCTCACATACAAAGACACCATGATGTGTAGACATCCTGTATATGAGAAAGATTAAATAAGATGTTCCTTAATTGATCCCCGTAGGGTAAATGGCACAGCAGCACAAGGGAATGCAGGGAAAAGAGTAAAATCATAGAACAAAATATAGTAAAAATGGAATCAGTAAACAAATGGCAGTGATTGCATTTCTGCTTCTATTATGCCGTTTGATGTATATTTCATCTTCCTCTGAATACCTGTTGAAACGTAGAAGATTGACCCTAAACATTAACAGTGAAATGTTAGTTTGTGATGTCAGTAACACACACAAAAGTTTTATGTGTAGAAACTGACTGACTGGTCAGTAAGATCTGAGGTACTGTCCTGCAATAACAACACTGTAACTGAGTGATTTCATTTAACTTGAAGCAAAAGGTTCTTCACTGGTGAGCTGTCTTCCCTTTTTTTCCAGGAAGCTTCAGACTTACTCCATGAAACAGGTCACAGCTGTACTTGGTTGTAATAATAATCAGGTCAAATCAAGTTTATTTACATAGCCTAAACTCACAACTCACAAATTTGTCTCAATGGGCTTTACAATCTGTACAGAAAACAACATTCTCTATTCTTAGACCTGCAGCTCAGACAAAGAAAAACTAAAAAAATATTATAATAATAAACAGAGGATACTAGGATGGACAGACATGCAATAAAGGTAATGTGATAAGAGTGAGCTATAACAGTAAATTACAATATGGAGAAACATAACGACAATATTAGCTGGAAAGGCCTTAGACATATATATAACATAATATATCTGAGGATTTACTTTGTTTCTTATATGTTTTGTGAATGTTTGGACTAATGTGTAAGGGTATTGTCATGTACGACATAAGAATTACATCTAAGCACTTTCATTTAATGGAATATGCAAATGTAAATACAGTCAAGTATACTATTGATGGGGCAGTGATATAATAAGCCTGTTAACTCATGCACCCACACAGTTGGCTGTCAACTGGGGCGGACTGCGGCAAGAAAAACAGCTCGGGAATCTGTCCCTGATCAGCCCGCTCTCCGGACAAAGCATTTGTCAGGGGCTTTGGGTCTTTAGAGAACTTTATCTCTGCATTATTGAGAATTTAATGCAAGTACAGTACATCTTGAAATGAGCCATTAAATTACATAAAATACACCTAGAAACACCTATCTAGCTCTCCTCAAGTAAAGTAATCGCCTCAACTGAGCCCCTGAGTACAAAAAAAATGATTGCGTACATATAAGCCCAGTGGCTGCACAGACCATGCATCAGTGATTTAAATGTTAATAGATTACTGAAGCAATAAGATTTGCAGATTAGCTGGAGTCAGGCTAGACACAGAATAAAACAGTACTGCCTATACCCAAAATAAACTACTAGAGGGCAACAAAAAAAACACTCTACAGGCCATTTCAATAAAAAATTGTATCTGAAAGGACATGAACAACATAGATTTACAAACTCTCAAGCTTTTGACTTGTACACTTCTTTGTTTATCGCTGCAGAAACTCACTGACTCACTCCTCAACCGAGATAAGAAATTAGTATTATGATTAGGATATTATGTGAGTACACCACTAAGTCATGTTACTTTCAGTAAAATATTAAAATGGTAGTATTTAATTCTAGTACATGATGTTAGGATGTTATTACACCTTTATTAGTATACAAGTCCAAGTAGTACTAGTCAGGGGCCGATTTTACCACTAGGCTAGTCACCAGTTTTTGTTTCGTTAACTCAGAAATAGATCTGACTTGTGGTTACCAGTATCTAAGCTAATCAAATAAAAAAACAGCAAGCCATCATATTAATGTCTCATTGATATGTGTAACTCTCAGCTACCACATTTGCGACTGATATTAAATTAGCTAAAAAGCAAGCTAGCCAAATAAGCCATATCATCATCAATCTTACCATATCACCGGTGATTTGCCTGGGCTCTGGGGGCCGTGCTGGCTTTGACTCTGTTTCGTTAATGCCCTCATCTCTGATGTCCGTCTCATGTTCACCCGTGTCAGCGCCAGTACTGTAGCCACCAGCATCCTCACTGCTGTCTCCACTGGTGGCGGTAGAAGTAGCAGCGGCAACAAAAGAAAAGCCTGTGGCCTAATGTTGAGGCACTCACCTGCCTCAAGCGACTTCTTCCTTTCTCTCTTAACTTTTCAGCACCATCTTTGCATTGTGTCTCCTGTTTTTTTATCCATGATTTTTGAAGCACAAATAACCGGGCTAGGGGTTAGGTTGGCATTTCAACCATTTCATTATGTTCTGATGTGGACTGTGTGATTGACTGACAGACCCAATCATTTTAAAACATCCCCACCCCCGTCTGGGCCAGTAACCACATACTGTGGGCACACACCAAGGCACATACCAATCGATTTTCAACTGCAGTTTCTCTATTTTAATCCTGAAGGCCAGTCTGCCATTGGCTGTTTTTCCAGTGGTGGTGCCAGAGATATTTTTCTGCCAGTGCTATTGGGCAGCTTGACCCACATTGAGTGTGCTGTGAAATTTAGGCAACATTTTAGGTGTCACCGCTGTTCTCTACTATGACAACTCCGACACACACATATGCACCAGCGCACACATAACCTACGAGATCGCATCGGTGACAGTAAACAATCACTTGCTATTGGTGAGGCATGCACAATAAACATATTGGCAATCTACAGCTTGTCAGTGAAACCACACAAACCTAGGCTACTTGATTAATGCAAACAAATTTGTCTCAAATGCAGAAACATTGAACTTATAACAGGCAACACTGCCACAGAATAGGTAAATCACCCATTTACCATAAAATGTCTACATAAAAACACAACGTGCCTGTTGTTGTGGTTAACAGCAAAGGTATTTATGATTTTGTCGCTGTCCAGGGCCGTTGTTCTCTGAGAGTTTATCGCCAGTGGTGCCAGGTTGCTGGTTCGAAAGTCCCCACTGCTATTTAAGACAACGCACGCAAGAAAAACTTTTGCTCACAACTCACTGATGTGACGGGAAGCGTGATGGGCTAGTGTTGTAGTCAAGACCGCCCAAACCGAGACCAAGTCAAGACCAAGACCAGAGATTATCAAGACTGAGACCAAGACCGAGGGAGGGAGAGACCTCCCTGGTTTTAAACCATTCTTTACGGTCAGAACAAACACTTGATGCCAAACAGTTGATCACTTCACAAATCTAAGGTAGAACATTCAAAACTATTACGATAAGATCTATTTTAAAACAAAAATGCACAAGTTAAATTAAGTAAAATCTTTTTTCAGTCCCTTTTCCTCAACAAAATATCTAATAAAATGATTAAGTACTAATTCATACAAATGAATTACATTATTTATTAAACATTTGTTTAGATCCATATTTGATCATTTATTTTTGATCTGTAACTGTGTATTCAAACTCAAAATTACCTCTCTTAAAGTAAATTGCCATGTGCTTATAGCCATACAGACCAACGTATTTACTTTGTAAATTTTTCATATACGTGAAGGTGCGTTACTCGGTCTCCACTCTCTGTTGTCACATCTCTTGGCTAGCTCTCTCACCCAAATGAGGGAGCGGTACAACAGAGAGTAGCTTTAATGTTGGGAGCTGCATGCAGCGGACATGTAGCTAATGGTGATGTAACTTTCACATTGGCTACATGTATATGGCCTGTCTCATTGTTTATCACAGGCAAAAATGTATCTGAGGAACAAGTTGTCACAACATGCTCTGTCCTCAGACTCTAACAAACTAACTGCATTAGCCAGTTCCCTCAATATGTTAATTAAATTAGTTAGGTAGCTTGTGCACCTAGCTAACTGGCAAGCAACTGAAATTAGTGCCCTGAAATATGCAGTATTCACACGTAAGCTTGCTAGCTCTGTGATGTCACGGAGGGTAGCCATGACTGCTGGCAGAGTTTTCTTGATAGCCCAGATTGAATTATACTGCATGCCCAGCAAATGTCACAGTTACTTGAGTTCAGTGCGTTGCACTGTTGGCTCAAGCTACTTCATTTTTTTCATGAAAATATTGTGGACCACCGACCCCGAAAAAAAGGTCTAAACCATTTGCAGTGTGAAAAAAAACTCTGATACTGCATCAACAACATGCACACAGTTCCCTAAAACACAATTATGCCCATGTGCATGTCAGTGTATATATATTGCCTGTGGCACCTCCTTCTTGAACTTTTCTTGCCCTCCATTGTTACGTCCAGACATGACAGAGGTGCCATCGTAGCACTGGCCAACGCAACAATTAATATCATTATTCTACTGACTGAGCGTCCCCTTGATGCTGGCAGGTAGTGAGTCTGAGTCTAGCCAATCTGCAGGGGTGAAATGCAAAAATTCATCTTGTATTTTGTCTGATTCTGGCTGCAAACAACGCGCGATCACTGAAATTTGCTCCTTTTTGCAAACGTCTTTACTTTCATCCACTAAAATAGCAAAATGGTCTGAGCCTTTTACTAGTGTTGTAGTCAAGACCGCCCAAACCGAGAGCAAGTCAAGACCAAGACCAGAGTTTATCGAGACTGAGATAAGGGGCTGAGAGCAGTCGAGACCAAGACCAGTTCCCTGCATTGCATGGCACACAATAAAATGTGGAACGAGATCATAGGTACTTCTCAAATTGATCTGAAAGAGCCACATTCCCATTATAACACCCACATACAAACACTAAGAGCTGAAATCAACTTAGGGGTGACCGTCATTAATTAGGGTTATTGGTTGCATTTGAAGCAATGTTTTTACTTCCAATCAAAATTAGGATGTTAACAAATCAGACAATGCAAAAGCAATTTCTTGATATTCCCAAAGTTATGGTCTTGACTGGTCTTGAAATAAAATCCTGAATCTTCAATGTCCGAGACAAGACCGAGTACAAATGCGGTCGAGACCGAGACAAGACCAAGACCATCAATATGTGGTCTTAAGACCAAGACCGGTCTCGAGTACTAAAACACTACCTTTTACCTCATTGAATCATTTCAGCCTTTACACTAAATGTCTCCTTCTGTATATCATGGGGAATGTATTTGGCATTTGATGGATCACTAGCTAACCTTTTTTCAACTTTTGCATCAAACATCCCATTAAGATGCAACTGCGCAGGAAAATGACCCCTATTGGATGAGTCCTCATTCTCACTGTGGCCTCGCTGTGCGATCCCCTGACAAGCACTGTACCTTAAGCCTTCCACTACAGCCTTCATGTACTTTCCAGAACCAACGCTGAATGTCCCTTGTCCAGCATGTTGGGTATTTTTGAACTGCTGCATCTTTACACACACTATATTCCAGCCATGCATACTGATCTATCCATCCTGGGGATTCGTGCTAATATCATCTAATGTTCCTGGGCTAGCATTAGCATCCTCAGCAGTGGCGGGTTGATCTCTATTCTTTATATTTTGTTGGTCACACGCCGCTGGCATATGGTCTTCAGATTCACCTTCACTCTTTGTTCTATCGGACTCCATTCGTGGAAATTTAGGCCTATGTCGTAAAAAGTGAACCATTTTCTTACTCCAAAATTTAATCGCGCTCTAGCTCTGGCTCTCTCACAGGATGTGAAAATAAGGTCAAAGGTTCAATGCGTTCTGCTCTCATTGGTTGAAACTAACCACTTCTCTATTTTTAGCGTACATTAAAATAATTTGGTAGGTTTCTTAATTCATTTTAATGAATGTTTTATTTTCTTGAAGAATGACAGTATTCACACAAAAGTATTAAATGATAAATAAACCACTGATTTCTTGGGGATGCTATGGCTATTCCAGGGGTAGCTATAGCACCCCCTAGCGCCCCCAAGCGCTGCCCGTGCGTCTTTCCTGCATGTGGCAGCTGTGTTGCTTTTAGCCTGGATTATGCATGTAGCTTCTTTGTATTTATCTGTAATAACTATAATAACTGTAATATTACAGTTTGCTCTTTGTTTGTAAAATATGCCAGTCTTCTGCCTATAGACTTCCATGTTTGCAATTAGTCATCTGCTGCAAACACCTGCCCTTTTAAGTACGTGCAAGATAACTAACTAATATGTTGAACTTAGTTAGTGTTGAACGTAGAATATGCTCCAGGTCAAAGTAGAAAATAACCGAGACAACTGTATAAGAACACAAGGCAGAGTTGAAGAGAGCAAACTACAGCCGTGGTGGTGATGATAACAATTTTCTAACATGTTGTAAAATGCTGTTACGTGATAGTCTCACATTTTTGAGAGATAATAAGTTCTGTTCTCCCTGCTGTTGTTCATAGTAGCAGCTGCTTTTACCGACTCTTAACACAAAGCCCAGATATTTATTGAGCAAACAATACATCACATCTGGGCAGCACTATAATCTGCAGCAGAGTCAGCTGAAACAGATGAAAAATGAACAGCTGCACATCTTAACTGACGCATGCAATGAGAAGCACACAGTGTAAAGTGAGAAGGAGCTGCTCTGTTCACTTCAATGAGAAGATTGTTCTTTCCAAGACAACTTGATGAAGGTCATTAGTATGGGGGTAAATCAATGTCATTATCATTGCAAATGCACAGACTATATGTTGAAAATATATTTCACAATTTGTAAACACAATCACAATCTAAAAATAGATACAAAATCCACAAACAAACTCTTCATAATCCACAAATATAAAACACGATCTACAAATAGACAGAATTTTAACTCAACTGTTTTTCAAATTACAATTAAAACCACTGTTTCAAGTCATGCCTTCAAACTCAACACATTATTCACTCCCAACTCGTCACACATGGACACTTGGTCAAGACCTTGGCGTCGCTTTTTACATCTCAGTTACCCCTTTAGAATCATTTTTCGACGTGTTTAGCTTAGTGGTCAAGTTAGCAGCAATAAATATGTAACGTTTGTTAATAATAAATATGCAACATCTGATTAGACTTTCAAAATAAAACTAGTGGTTAATGTTGTGAAACAGAACTTTGTGAAATGTTGTGAAATGTGAAATGCAACTATGTGAAAAACTGTGAAATATCACAATTTAGGTTTAGGCAACAAAACTATTTGGTTAGGTTAAGGAAAATATCATGGTTTAGCTTAAAATAACGTTACATACGTGACTACATTACTTACATTACTTGCGTAACTTACGTATACTTGCGTCCAATAAAAAAAATATTGACTTTTTGGTTCACAAATGAACACCGGTTTTTGGCCCACTCGTCCACCCCAATCACCTCCTTACGCAGACTTTATTGTTATATATGTTATACTTTACCATTCAAAAACGATGCTATAGGGGACAGTGTATTTGTTGTTTGCTTCGTATTTGTCTACAATTCATTTTGACACTGGTTTACCGTGGAGAGTGTGACTACAATCCCCAAAAGTATTTAGCCAATAAGGGGTATTGCTTCTACACACATGATTTGAGAAAAGTTTGTGTCTGTGCATATTTGATTCAACCTCTCCCCTTTCAGGTATGAGTCCCTTCGTGATAATGGGTCATTTTTACAAGTGTGTTGGGTGTATGGTTATATGAGCCCAGATTCTTGTAATGTGGTAATGATTAACACTGTTGTACAGAGGTGATTACCAGAAAGTTCTCCATAAAGTATGATCATAGTTCTGGTTGGAGGAGCTGTAATCACCTCGGTACGACAGTGGTAAGCCGGACTGTCTGTGGCACTGATCAGTGGCCACTGTTATGTGCATGGAAACAGGCATGTAAAGTTGATCCAAGCTGGCAGCTCTGGCAGCCTTGTAATTTGCATAATATAGCAGATGTGCATAAAGAAAACAGACAAATATATAAGTTTGAGGAAATTAATAAGGAAAAAATGCAAAGAGAAAATAATACAGGCACAATTTAAAACAACTTCAAAAATAAATAAATTAATAAATTAAATGGAAAATTAAATGAGATACAAAATTAATACAAAGGTAAGTAAATACAGAAGCAAATTTAAACAGAAATATTAAAATATGTCACATTTATAAATGCATTAATGACATTTATTTTTTTATATTATTTAGGTGCATTTATTTATTGAGTCAATGTTTTTTGGGGGGGCACTTTCAGTCCTCCATAGGGCTTATGCATTTATTTTGAGCATGGTAAAAATACCAGAGATAAAGCAGATTTAATAGCCATATGTTTTACAGATACAACAATGTACTTTGATCATTTGATCAAAACTACCAGTCCTTTGGGATTGGCAGAGTGAGGCAGAAAACAATGGCATCCTGGTGCCAACAAAAAAATCTCATCAGTATGCACAGTCACAAATTATTTAATGAATAAGTTATTTATTCATTTGAGAGACAGGTGTCTGTATGGAAGGTTGTTCCTTCTTCTTTATGACGTGTTTCTTATAAAGCCCTCATGACTCTGCAGTCCAAAATGGGACGGATCTGCTGTCCTGAGAAACATATGCCCTAGTACTTACACTGTAGTCAGTTAATTACAGACCATCCTAACTTGTATAGATTTTGGTGTGTGGTGTGTCAGCTCATGACAGTGTGAAAAAAAACAGCTGGGGGGAATTTGATCTGGATGAAATCTGGATGATCAAAGCAGTAAGAGACAATGTTGTCCCCAACTGCCCCAAGCATGGGAACTTTCCACCTACTATTGTAAACATAGTCAGGACATTTCTTCTGTGAGAACAACAAATTTATTGGCCTGGTCTCCATTGGTAATCTGTCAGAGTCTTGTTAAAGCAAAATAAAAGTATCCTCATAAGTCTTTATACATGCTGTCAGCGCAAGACTCCGGCAAGATGAGAGGAAGTGGACTGTGTTTTACATCGATGATGCTTGGTGCTCAAGTGCAGTAAAGAGGGACTCCCAAGTTTCCCAAGTGTAATTGTGAAGATGAAACTTTCATATTAACATCTGGTTGCTGCTGTTTACATTTACCCCAGATGCAACAGAACGACTTAGGAATAGATAATGGTTTGGTTGAAAACGCTTTGGGGACGGGTTCTTTGAGATCAATTGCAGCACTAAGCTTCAGGTACTCTTGGAGAGAAGGAATGCTATATTTCTATCAGAGTTGAACAAATCATTTATTGACATGTGCACAATGAATAATAAAATGTGAATAGTCTTTGACAATTAGACCTCATTGTGCCCTTGTGGTATTTAAAGGGGGTGGTGAAGCTCTAAGTGGTATAGAAAAAACCCTGATGGACTCTGGGGTGGTGGTGGTGATGCTGAAGATCTGGATGTGATGGTGAGTGGACTTCTGATGAGTTCGACCTGGGCCTGGATATGATGAACTGGAGGTAAATGGGATGGAGGAGGGCTGCATCAGTTTCGTACTTACATGAAGCTGACAGCAACAGAGAGGAAACGAGAGCAACTACATGATTGACTGATGGAGAATGTGGCAAAATCTTGTTAGTTTAACTAAAGAGTGAACACCCATAGTCAGCTGATTAGGGTGAAACTGTAAAGTGTATATAATATAATATATATAAGTGTCCCAATTAAAATATTTAACAGTGTTATTAAGACAATTGTGCTCTATGGAAGTGAAGTTTGGGCCCACTCATCAGAACTACAACAAATGAGAGAAGCAACCCTTTGAGACCCTACATGCAGAATTCTGCAGAAACATCCTACACAGTCAGAAAACCTTCTACAAATGCATGTAGGGAATAGGGCAGACTAAAATTTCTGGTGTACTTCAGATCAAGTCCCCAAGAATCCCTCCAATTCAAGGCTCTTAAAACTAAACAGAGATTACTACCCCCAGCTTCTTACAAAGTACCGACTAAGTGACCACACCCTTTTAAACCCTTGCACATGGAAAAAGGCGAAGTGGAGACAGAGACCCATTTTCTCCTGAAATGTAATATAGAATCATAAGACAGGAAAAGAAAGAGAGTTTAAAATTAGGCTGAGCTACACCGGGTCAGATGCAGCCCTGTGAGCCTCTCTCTGACTACAGCAACAACACGGCAGATAACGACATGCAGTCCACTAACACCATACAACAACCTGCTCCCAGCAAAACACAGACTCCACGTAAGGATACAAAACAACAATAAAGGTTTATGTGCCGAAGCCCATCAGACCAAACAGATTCAGATGATGTTGAGTAAAAACACAGTGAACATTAGAAAAGCTGAAGAAACACAGAGAAAGTCCCGTTAGCTCGCCGGCAACGCCAAGCAGTTGCTAACATTATCTGGTGCAAAGTTGTATCGTTTTCCACATTAGTTCACCAACTAACGCGACCCATGTTACCATCCTATGTACCACTGGTATTATGTCAAATTGTTGATTTAGCCTGCAAGAAATTATGTAACTGTATAAAGCAAATGTGGAGCGATTTGTTACTAGCCTATAGTGATGCAGGCAGGGCAGCCAGCTAATGCAACATTAGCTCGGAGCTGCCGCTGTTTGCTTCATAACATTCAATTTAGATTTATTGTGGTTTTACTAATACTCAGGTACATAGCTTCTCCACCTCTCGGTCGCTGTAACTAACATGACGCACATAAAATACTGCAACAAAACGGCCATCCGCTAACACTACTGTAAAGTTACTTACTGCAGTCTAACTGTTATAAAGTGTGACACAATCTCGTTATAATATTCAATCAAGCTCACTAACCGTGTCCTTATCACAACGCTGAAATTAGCTTCCGATTCGGTAGTTAAGGGGAAAGTTAAGGGGGACTTAAGTGAAAGTTAACTTACGTTGCTGAGCGACCGATTCTCCATTTTTTGCACCTCTTACTGTTGTGAAAGCTGTTATGCGTTTTAGGCAAAGCCTTAACGCTGTCTGAAACACTTGTTTAGATTTGAAAAAACTTTATTTTATTTTAAAGTTTAAATGAAAAAAGGGCGATTTCACTGCTTTTTCTCCACATGCAGACGACATTAGACCAGTTCCAGATCCAAAACCACTACACCTAGAGCTCTGAAATCTGGACTAGATTGTCCCAGAGAGGCTACAGTTTCAATCAAACATTTTTTCAGATTTGTGAAACCTTTATTCAATTTGTGAAAATACTATAAAGGGAAATTTCAATGCTTTTTTCACGTGCAGACTACATTAAACCAGTGCCAGATCCAAAACCACTATACCTATTCCTGTAGTGCAAACATGTGTGTTTTAAAGTGTTTTAGATGCCTGACCTTACTTTACTTTAAACATAGTTTGCCTAATCTTAACCTTACTGTAATTGTAGTATGTGCCAATATTGTAGAAAGAAATCAAGCAAAAAACTTGAATAATAATCTGGGCTTTTGAAGATTCATCCAATATCAGTCTTCTGTATGGCTGATCAAACTACCTTATCTGCAGCCTCAACAGAAGATCAAAGCAACGGTTCCCTGTGTTTTACAGAATCACACTGACCACTGAACAATTTCAAGACTTAAGGACATCATGAATGTTTTTAATCAGTAGGCTAATTCTTGTCAGGATGAAGGCTACTGGAAGCCCCCAACTTGCGAACGCTGTGACATTGTAGCACACAACACAGCTCTAATGGATGGACCAATGAGGCTTCAAATTATCACTGCCACTGAAGGATGCCAGTCATCAGTTCCACTGCAGAAATGTTATTAGACTTTACTGGTGTGGGTCAACACCACAATAGAAATATTTGGGCACTTCAGAGTTTTAGATGAAGACATCAGCATATGTTGCTCAAACCCTGCTAGGTTGTTTCATTTTTAATACCCCCAATGTGTAGGGGTACTTGGGGACAGCACAAATATTTTCTGTAAGCTCTCAAAACATTATAGCAGCATGTGCAGCCTAGTTACATATGTTTAACACATGTTACATAAAGAAGTAATGCAACATGTGCATTGTTCTTGAAATATGGATATAGTGAAAAAGACAGGGTGAGTGTTTGATCGCTCACACAGAACATTTCATCGCTCTAAATGACACCCTCCCAACCTTTTTCCCGTGACCTCAAACTGAGGTCAGAGCATTTCTCTAACCACCAATATTTAAAACACATGAAAGCCATTTTCACGTGGTTCCAGTGTTTACCACAAAGAGAGAGAAAAACAACTTTGGATGTATCCAAAGGACTAGAAGCAAGCTACTGGACTGTGAGTAAAAACACAGTGGATCAGCATGTACTAAAGTCAGAATTTCTCAGGCACTGCTGCATATTTTTCTTACTATTCAGTTACTCTAAGGATCGGTCAGTCTACCACTTTGGACCAGACTGAAATATCGTGACAGCTATTTGATGGATTCGTATAAAATTATGTCACTATGATGTTGACATTTGTGGTTCAATGTGAAACATCTCAACAACCAGCCCATAAAATGACATTAACTTAACAATTAAAGGTCCCTCGAGGTTTATCTAATGACTTTGGTCATCCTCTGACTATTCCTCTTGTGCCACCATGAGGCTGAATATTAAGGTTTTTAGTGAAATATAGTGAAATATACCACTGGATGGTTTGCTGTGACATTTTGTACACACAGTCATGGTCCCCAGAGGATTATTTATAATTATTTTGATTGCTTTATTTTTCATCTAGTGCCATCGTCTGGTCAAAATTTCAATGTGCCCAATACTTTGGTTTATGAACAAATACCTGTAAAACTTATGACATTCCCATCAGCCTAATTAGCAGATGTTAGCATGCTAGTACACACTGTGAACATTAAACATTATACCCGTTAAACCTCAACATGCTACAATTACCACTGAGCACATTCGGAAGGTGGTCTGCTTTAATTTTTCTTTCTAAAAACTTCTTTTAGCAGACCAATTTGCAAATGGGAATTCATCGGAAACTCTCAGTTCATTTTAAATTTACAAAAGGCGTGATCAATGGGCGGAGACGAAAATATCTCCAGACGCAGTTGGCAGCCTGGGATCAGCCTGGGAAGGCATATGAATAACACACCGATTTCTTAAGTCATTTCACATTTTTTGCTTCACATTTTTTGCTTTTTGCATGTCATTTTGCCAATTAGACTTTGTTGACCTCTATTGTGCAGAAGCGGCGTGCCATTAAACGCCTATTGTCACATGTGAAAACAACGGGTGTGGGATTTCAATAGCCATGAAAGGCTGACACTAAGGTGGAGGAGGGGTGGTCGGAAGGATAGTGGTCCCTAACCCTGGAGAACGGCATTCAGTTCCCTTGTGAAAGAAAAATGTAATAATAAGACAGCATTAGTTTTTGTTTTTTATTTAAGATTGAAGTTACGTAGGTTGCTTAACTTGCATAAGTTACGTTACATCGTTACCATGCTACATCGCGTTAGCTACATTACTAATGTTAGCTACAAACATTAGCTACGTTAAAGTTTAAGTAGCTAGCTAGCTAACGATGTTAGCATTGACATCCCCCCTGAAGTACTTTATGCTAACCTTAACCATCACAGTGGTGTCTGCCTAAACCTAAGTAATTGATTATATATGCATGTCAACTGGTTAACCCTACAGCTGTGTAGATAGGGTTAACCTCCTTTGTGTTGCTTAGGTCTATTGGGACTGAACAGCGTGAAATGACACGAGAAAAGTTAACATGGCACGTGGAATGTACTTCAAAGTGGCGTGCTATGTAAGCGCCATCCCATGATCCATGTTGCAATTGGATAGACTTACGATTAGTGTAATGCACTGACTGCAGCAAGCTGGCTTTTCCCCTGCTTTGTTGAAACATAGGTACGAAGTAAAATTGCCCCTGTTGTTAACATTAACTAGGTTTCATACTCACTTTAGCAAAATGAGCATCTGTTTCTATACATCCCAAATTTAATTATGGTAGTAAACACAGCAGAAATAAACTTCAACAGATATGGTCTACTGTTAGGCAGCCCTGCTGAACAAAACATGAAATTTATCATGGACTTTCTTAGAAAAACAATTTAGTATGCTGTATTAGATAAATGGTTGTGAATAGCCCAATATGGACCAGGTCGGTTGCAAATCTTTCCAAACAGGAGGGGGACCATCTACCAGATCAAATAAAACACTAGCTCGCAGATTTGCCTATTTCCCAGGCTAATGCAAATGTCTCCTGGGCCAAACTAAAGGACAACCTACTCAACTTACATCTTTTATGTGAGCGCCAGTGGAAGTATGTATACATTTGAGATTAGATCGGACAGAACATCTTTGTATATCCTTAGGTCTAACAAAAAAGAGTGTGTGTCTGTGTGTGTCAATGCATGTATATTCTTAATCAGAGTCACAGTCAGTGCTTGAAGTGGGCCAGTACTCACTGGTATGCAGTACAAGCACTTTTATATTTTACTCTTTGGCATAGAGGGACTTTTTCTTGCGCTTTGGAATTTCTCACAAGCAGCACGTACACTTCTCTGCCCTCTCCACTGGCAGAGACTGAGTATAGAAAAGATCGAGTGCCGATACACACGGCAACATGTGAACTACATGTGAATGGGAAGTACTGGTCACAATGCTGACAAATGAATGCTGAAAACCCTGGAATGCAGGCTTGGTGGGCCCAGACTGCAAAGGGCATTCTGTAAAATATTAAAATCTATAAAGTCCCTAGTTGTATGTGTAGCACTTTGTAAAGAAGTGTTACTGTTAGGAGTATCGTTTTGTAGCTAAGTCTAGTCCTTTGTTCATTCACTTGTTTAAGTTTTTTTAGTATCTGTCTTGTTTCTAGTTATGTCCTGCATTCTGATCTGTGTCTTAGTGTCTACTCCTGCTCCGTGTACTTCGATATTATTTGTCCATGTTTGCTCTGCGTTCTGTTTAATCTTAGTTCAGTCTGTTTTCCCTGTTGTGTTTTTGGGTATATTAGTGATCTGTCTGCTTATGTTCTGGTTCAGTTATTTATATTCTGTTTCTTCCTGGTTATTAGTTTCCCTATGGCCTTGGTGTCTGTCTGTTTCCCCTGCTGTCTCTCTACCTGCCTGTGTCTCATTAGTCCCTGTGTATATGTATGCCTGCTTGTGTCTCCAGTATTTGTCCAGTATTGTGTGTTCTGCTCCGTTTTCCTTGTTCTGGATTATTCCCTGTGGTTTTGAATTGCGTTGTGTTTTGATAACCACCATACCTGATCGAGGAGGAAGTAGGTAAATACTGAAATGATCACAGGACTCCTATCTCATCTCCAATTGGTGGAATTGATGTTGTTACAACTCTCCCCGTGTTACAACCATACCCAGTCTCCCCTACTTCCGAGTGGCCTTACTTTTCAGACCCAGAGGTTCCCGCTTGGTGTAATACCAACACTCCCTGACTATGCAGAGTCAGCTAGTATTAATAGAGCTGCTAGCTCTGTCAGAGTGTCCACGCGCTCCTGGGAGATCTGCGCTCTCAAGAGGGAGGAACCCAGCACCACGCACAGGTAGGTGAGTGTCTGGGAGGGAAAAGAGAGCGCTTTTCCCCCCAGTTCACCATGAAACCCCAGGCAAGACAAGTGTGCAACAAGCTTGGCCGTCTGCACCAACGCCTCGTCCCGGGACCATGCCAGCAGCAGTAGGTCGTCCAGGTAAAACAGGACTCTCATGCCCGCCCGCCGCATTGACTCCAAGGCCGTCTCGATGCACTTGGAGAAGGTGGGTGGGGCCAGAGAATAACGAACGTCAGGCGGTTGTACTGATACTGGATGCCCCGGAAAAAGAACCACATTCTTTTTGGAACTGGAGCCTGTGACCATGGCCAGGCTGTTCATCCACCTGTCCATAGAACATGAGCTCAGAGTATCACTCTTAAAGTGGTCAGACCTGCTGATGTGGTGCCCTGGTCCCCGCGTGGCGAGCATGCGTTAATCTGACGGCGAGGCGCGGCCACCGAAGAGAACCGGCCGATGCTCACCGCAGCAGGGCAGGCCGTGTACCGCCTTGTGGGGCGGGCCCCCACTTGACAACCTTCCACACACAGTTAAGGAGGGTGTGTGTGTGGTGGGAGGGCCTGCACGAGGCAGCGTGGCTGCTCACGTGCGTCCATAGCCTTACTGCACTCCCAGACTGGGGAGGGGGCAGGGGGAGATGCCGTCGCTGGGGGGTCCACACGAGACGGCGTAGCTGCACTCGTGGATCATAACCCCGCCGCTCCCCCGTTGAGGGGAGGGAGGCAGAGGTTGGCAACATGGAAAATGAACTGCTTGTGACATCGGAGTCAGGCTGCATGAAGTCTGTCCAGCCAGCTGCAGACGGTCCGTATAGTGTGGGGGAAATGTGTTAAATGGCGGACAACGGGAACATGCTCTTAGGGCACACATTCGTCTGAATAGAGAAAGTGCAGGCAGAACATAAACAGTGAACACACAATTCCCCCCAAAATGTTACTGCCGCTTGCCGGAATGCTGTGGCTGCACAGGGGAGTTAGACCATGAGCAGGCCACCCCCGGGGCCTTCAGAGCACGAGTGCAAGTATGGAGCTGCGTCTGCCTTTGGCCAACCTGGCGGTGCTTCTTGTGGTCTCGCCGGGGAGCGACAATAGGACAACATCACACACAGGGTTGAGTGTGTGTGTACCCCACTCGGCCATCGTGCTCCAGTCCGAGGCATGCCTCGCAGGGGGGACGGAGATCACCCAGCACGATGTAGCCTGTGTGGCAGACGCCGCACACCCGTTCGGTTGTAGCGCCGTCTTGCCTTGCTGGAAGATTTCATTCTTCTTGTTTCCCTGGAAAGCTTCTGCTCTTAAGACAATGTTGCTCAGTGCTGAATTAAAATGGGAGCCGATGGTTGGGTCTCACCGTTCTATATATTCCAGTTGCGGACGTAGGAGAGGCCCACGCTGTGGGTGGGTGTAGACAAAATTTATCAGTGCCACGCAGGCGTGCGTAAACCCAATAGCGAATGGCCTTAGAAGGCAAAGCCTAATAGAACTGACCTAACTACCTAACGGCAGCTAAAGTTAGTGGTTAGCAGTTATTAACAAGTAATGCTATCCATTCATCAGGAGTGTTTAGGCAGAGCAGCCATAGGACACCAGACAGCGTGTTCCATGTGTCCATGAAAATCAATTTTGCCTGCTGTTGCTGCTTTTTGTTGTTGTTTCGTATTTTAATATGAAGCCATCGGTGTCTGTGAAGGTTCTCAGTCATCCAGGTCATAGTTATCCAAAGAAGGTTCAGGGCTCTCAAGTTTTATCAAAAGTTTGGAGTGAGATAACGCGTGTTAGGGGAGGAGCCACTCAAATATTTGCAGCAGCAGCCCCTCGGCCCCAGACAGTTCTCTCAAGTTTTTACTAGCAGTTAAATTTTATCTATAGTTCATAATTGACCCGAGAAAATAGAAATTATAACAATAGGTGAATCTGATAAAAGACTATTTATATATAAACTTACATTTAAAAAATACAAATGTATCAGAACTAAAAAGAAATTTGGCTATGTGTACAGCAGTGCTGTATGCCAAGCTGTGTGTGTGAATAGGCTACACGTTTCAAGGCCAGCCATTTTCACCATCATGATGGATAATAGCTTTCCGTCCACAGCCCAAATATAGAAATACATCTCTAGTCTTTTCCTTAGTTTCAGGTAGCCAGAGCTAAGCAGTAACAAAGTGTACTTAGGGTATCTGTACTGAACTTGAGTATTTTCTTTTCATGCAACTTTCTTATTCTACTTCACCACATCTCAAAGGGAAATATCTACTTTACTTTATCTGACAGCTTCAGTTACTAGTTACTTTAAAAAATAAGCTTTTACACACAAAATGTATGAAGAGTTTCAAAAATAGGATGTTTTGATATAAATTAAATTACTTAACAGTTAAATAGTCAGTTAGGCTAATTGACATAAATGTAATTGGCAACTGTTTTGTTGTGGTGGCAGCCCGGGTGACGGTGAGTGTCCTGGGTTTTTCTCCTTTTCTTCAGTTATTCTGCCTTTTCCTTGGTTTTCTCTGTTCTCTGCCTGCCTCCCTGTGTTTCCTCCCCTGTGTGCTCTCTCTCTCTCTCTCTCTCTCTCTCTCTCTCTCTCTCTCTCCCTCCGCTCCTGAGCCCAGCCTACAACCTGCACCTGCACCTCATCAGCCTGCCACACCTGCCAGTAGTCAACCTCATCCCTGCCTGTATTTCAACCCCAGTTCTCCACACCATTCTTGCTTGATTGTTGTTGCTCCATACCCGGTGTCACCCCTGTGCTCAAGCTTGCATGTATTTTGATTACTTTCATTTCCCTGTGCTTTTTCTCCATTGTCTCTAACCCTGTCTCTCTGTCTGTTTCCCTCCCAGATTCACTCACCCTCGTCCTCCGTTCAGTCGGCTGGGCTCATCCCCCGGTCCTCTCCTCCTCTGACTTCCCCCTCGGCGTCCTCCCAGTTCTCCCTCGCCTCCTCGGCCCCAGTGTTCCCTGGCTCTCTGGTCCCAGTCTCCTCGGTTCCCCGTGCCTGTGTTTCCCCGGCATCCACCTCTCCCTCCACTCCAGTCCCTCTAACCCTTTTTCCCCCAATAAAACTCCCTCTGAACATTGCATTTGGGTCCTCTCTGTCCCCACACCACCCGTAACATGTTTTGGTAGTCATTTTTCATGTAAAAACATTTATTTTATTCTTAATAGGCTACTTCTACATTTTCCTGCTTATAGCCTACTTATGTATTTTTACTGAACTTTTTCAATGCAGTATTTTCACAATGAGGTATTGGTACTTTTTAAAGGATCTGAATAGGCCTAGGTTACTTTGCTCACCACTGGCTAAAAAAGCGAAACTTCTGGTTGCAAAGAGGTTGTAGAGTTTTTGTCTGCATCAATAATAATTTAGCACGCATTTTGCTACACTCCCCAACATCAGCTGCTCTGACTATCTTTGATCCCAGGCAAGTGACTTTGTCCAGGAATCGTAAAATTAAAATGCTAAACAAAAAAAAAAAAATACTGTTATTGCATCAATCGTGTCTTGCGCTTCCAACTTCCACTCTGTATGTGCCTGCGCATTCATGTTGCCTTGTAAGGGCAACACATTTTAATTTCTGATTGGCTTAATGGCTCTGGCATTTTGTAGACTACAGAGAAAGCTATGAATTTGGCAATGATTGTCCATAGAAGACGTTTCGTCCCTCATCCAAGAGACTTCTTCAGTTCTGTCAACTCCTTAAAGACAAACATCGCTAGCTAGCTAACTACTTGGCGACCGGAAGCATTACTAGCATTTCCGGTCACCCCAGGGCGTCATATACACATGCAGCCTGGATGCGTCTCATATACACGAAGCTGGGGGCATATCACAAACACGCAAAATCGCCATATTGCGTACAAAACCCACGGTTTTTCCAAAGCGTGTATATGTGACGCCTGAGCACGAGAACAGGCTGGAGTCATCAGACAGTCTATTACAGTGAGACAGAAACATTTTTCTTTTATATAATTACCTGTTTTTGAAGCATATCATATAGTGTGGCATCTATTTTTGCTTCTTGTCTTATTGTTACAACTTACCACCCGCATGTGTAACAAGGGAACACAATGTATATGACATCAACTCACGAGGTCTGTGATATTCTTGTAGAAGACTGAATTCGTGCCATTTGTAGTGAACAAATGTGGGTACTTTGTATAAAAGTCCGAGAACTCTAGCAAAAAAAATTCAGCGAGTTATAGTTGCCAAAGCAAAGCAAACAAAAAGTCTCCCTAACTTAAACCTGCATCCCATCGAACGGCCAGCAGGGGACTCCTCTGGTTGCAAAAAGAAGTCTGGTTCCATTAGAAATAACATGACCCTACTTTTCAGCTGATTTATTAGGGTTGCAACATGAAAATATTTCATTTGATTTCTTTCATATTTTTTTTTGTATTTATAAATACATACATAATTAATAAAAAGGCTATCTACATATTTATGGTCATAGGTTGTCATCTTTAAATGTGCAGCCCAGTTTGTGACAAAAGATTACCACTTTTAATACTTTTCCCCATGTTTGGCTAAAAAACAAGTTAAAAGAAAAAAAATGTGAAAAAACAAAAATATGAAGCCTATTTGACAGGCAAAATTAAAAAAGTGTGCAAAAATTATGACTTATTTTTACACACAGCAGTGGGGTATGACTCAAAACAGTAACAGGAAGTAATGTCAACACAACAAAAGGTTAAAAAAGATTTTGACACACAAACAGTCATAAAACAGCAAACCATAGGAGCAGTGTGAATCTATTCAGAAGTAAAAAATATTATGATTCTAATAGTCTGAAGTAGCCTATAGGACAGTTTAGGAATGACATAATGTGAGTCTTCCATAGTGCCTGAGTGTTTTTTTTACAATGACAAATGTCCTGCATGCAACACTGACTCCACCCTACCTGGCGTCTGTCTGTCTCTGTTCTCCGCCTGTCCTCTTTATCATCACCTGGCCGCTGGATTAACAATCAACGCAGATTATAGCCATAATAACATCCAAAACAGAGGTTTAAGGGTCAGTTTCTACACTGGAGGCAAAGCTATACACTTAAAGGATCGCGTTTTGATTGATACTGCACTGCTATTACGCTACATAAAGCTAAATTAATCTGCACAGTCTTATTGTCATAACTGGTTATTATTTAAAGGCATGATCAAAACAAAAAGAGAATATTTCTTCAAATCACCTGGTGCGATATTCAAAGCTACTAGTTTTATTTCTAAATAAAATTACTGGTGTAGCCTAGCCTACTTAATTTAGGTTATATCCACACAAAAATTAAAAAAAAAAACATTTTATTATAGCAAAGGGCCTACAGAAGCGTCATAAATGAAAAGTAGGCTAAATGTTTCAAGATTAATCTACTTCAGTTATAGGCCTAAGTGAAAATATATTAAACCATAATTTTTGTAGGGTACCATCACTTTGGGAAAGAACAGGATTAATAAAATGTAAAATTCAAAAAGGACTCAAATAAGAAAGTCTTTATAGAAAATCTGGTAGCCTATAAGGCAGAAAATAAATGATTAAAAATACAGTAGCCTATAATACCGACAGTTATTGCCATAATTTTATCTAAACTAATATTTCCTCTCCACCGTGCTCCCACTCGGCCAATTTGGAGCCATTAGGCCTGTAATGATTTACTTCCAAACCCGCAAAGATCAAACGGCGGAGAACAATGAGGGTCTGTCTGCTGTCTCTGCCTGTGCGTCTATAATTCTCCATAACAAAAGTACAAAGGCCGAGCCGGAGACCAAAGGCTTTATCCCTAAACACCTTTAACACCTCTCCGGGCCGCGGCGCCGCGCCGGGCCGACGCGCACACCACGGCCCGTCTGGAGCGCCCGCAATAGGCCATAGGGACAGAGGAGGAGAGGGGAGAAGCCCCGGAGAAGACAGACAGTAGCGGAGGGGGAGAACACGGGGGAGGAGGAGGAGAAGGAGGAGGGGGTGTTGGGACAAAAACAGCCCATCTTCTCCCTGACTGTCTGAACAGACAGGGTGAAGTGTGAGTTGAGTGATAGGCGAGAAGTTTTTGCCTAGACTGCAGCCAGCTTCATCCCCGGCCTTTCTGAAGCGCAGCCCAGCCTGCAGAGGGGGGATATTTGACCTAAAGGACAACAGAGAAAATAGGAGGGATTTTTTAAAAAATCACAAACCTGATGCGTAAGTAAATGAAAAATCTGCTTTTGAGCAAACTTTGTTCACTATGAGTTCCAATTATTTTCGAGTTAACAAACGGGAACAGAGATAACTGTCTGCACTTCTGTTACAGACAAATATAGCCAACAAATAACTTCTTACTTCAAAAAGTAAATAAAATGGCCTAAACACAAAATGTCCATAGGATTAACCTTTGTGTTTTGTTGACATTGGCTTTACTTCCTCCATGTTTCCTCCACTGCTGAATGTGTAATTAATAATAATATTAACTTCAACAGATTCTTTTTTTATTTTCTTCTGACCTTATTTAAACCCTATATGTAGAAAGGTATTGAACTCCCAAAATATGGAAATGACCATAAACCATTGTTAATCCAGCAAATAAAGAAAAGGTTCATGTTTTAGATGCTATAATAGCAAGGCATGAACACAGTATAATCCTTCTGTTTACCCAAAACGTTATTCACAGACAAAGAAATGTAGAGTAGGCCATGTTATCCTACAGAGGGGTGTTACTTATATGTTTGGTGTCTGCTTGATCCAAGAGAGGTTGATGTCCCTGCTAGAGCTCTTATGAAGTGTTATAAAAGTCCTAATAAACTTACTTGGGGTTTAGGAGGACTAGTAGGCTAATGTGTGAAAACTACTGCTAACACCAATCACAGATATGAAATCAGTAAAAGTCTTCAAGTAACAAGCTGATAAAGCAATGTTAAGTAGCTCATTTTTTTGAGCTGGACCCTGGGTCTCCAGGACCTCAACCACAATATTTGGTTTAAGAAGTACAGGCCTAATCTCTAGGTATATTGGCATTTACTTTGTGACAATGTTGCATTTAAAATGTAGTCTAATTATAGGCATACAGCAATGTACTTTATGGCCTGTGCTAAGTCTATTTGTAGTTTAGATTTCCTACTCTGAGGCATTAGGGCTGCATTACTAAAGGCGCAACAGGAAGAGCCTCATATTCGGCCTTATTATGCCCACTGCATACTCGTGCTGATCCGTGTGCGTCCTTTCAGTGGCGGAGGGCAGACAGACGCCAATGGCGACTGCCGCTGTTGCGCACGGCGAGAAGGATCAGACGGAGCCATGCCCGCGTACCACGCTGCTCGACCACAGCAGGCGACACCGGACAGCCTTCACGCGGGAACAGCTGTCCCGACTGGAGCAGGAGTATGGAAAGGAGAGCTACGTTTCCAGACCCCGGCGCTGCGAACTGGCCACGGCGCTCAACTTACCTGAGACAACAATAAAGGTAGGCTACTGTGCTGTAGCACAAGCCCTGCTGTCAGTGAGGTTAAGAGCCAGTGACATTTTATAAGGGTACAAATCACATGTCAACTCACGGTTAGGCTACTTCAGCATTTATCTGCAGCCTATGCCATCAAATAAGTGAAATCGAGAGAAAGAGCATATTGTCATACAGCAACATACAAACAGATGTTTACATTAAACATCATGTGTCCATTTTATATATATAGCATAGGAATAGTTTAGGCCTATGCCTGCACAGAGAGTGGGAGGAACAGTAGGGGCCCAGCAGCTCATTTTTGCACCAAGGTCCTCTATGCATGTTAATCAAGCTTTGACTTCACTGACATTTATTGGAAATAATTCCAGTTAGACAGTGTGGAGACAGTTTTGCTAAGTCTCAACACATCCTTCTTCCTATGGACAGAGATACATTTCAAAATCAACTGCAACAATGTTTCTCGATCAGCATCCTTGAACACAGTTTTTAATGTGGCTTTCCACTTCTTTTTTTGAAAGACAATAATCTCATCACACAGCTCAATAGAGCATGATGGAGCTTAAAATAGAGAAAATGGTTAGCAATATGATAAGACTGATGCTTGCTAACTAGTATCATCAGTGTTGATTATTGTCCCAGACCAGATACTGAAGGTTGGTCTGTCCATCTATTTTCTAGATGTACGTCCTTGGTTGAATTTCTGTTTAAGCTAATATTCAGTTTGCAGACAAAGGTGGGAGGAGCCACTAACATAGAGAGACAGTATTTAAGAAATAGTTCAACATATACATTTCAAGAGATAGATGAGAAGATTAATATCAATGTGATGTCTGAGTATGGAGCTGGAGTCGTCACTCATTGTTTGACATTTGGTCCCAGACAAAATATAGTCCAACACAAACTGTGAATATTGTCATTATCACATGTTAGTATGGATATAACAAGTTGATATGAAGAGTGTGTTTTTTTAGGACAAAGCCAGAATAGTCGTTCCCCCTTTTTCCAGTCTTCCAGTCTAAGTTTACTGGCTGCTGGCTCCAGGTACATATTTACTGTACAGACATGAGAGTGGTATCACTGTTCTCATCTAACCCTCAGCAAGAAAGCTAATATATGGTATTCTGAAAATTTAAACAGTATCTGTTTCATCAAATGTATAAAAAAAAAAACAGTGCCGGGCCAGCTGTTTGCCCCTACTTCCAACCTTATGCTAAGCTAATTGCTCTTCAGCTACAGCTCCGTATTTACCGCACTTACTCGACAGCCATATTGATTTTTTCATCTAGCTGTCAGAACCACAGTGCGTTTTCCTCAATAATATGTCACCTTCACTGATTGGCAGGCTTTATGAAATTCTGTTGTCTTACCTCATTTGTTCACAGTCGTTGCTTATAGACCCAAAAAATAAAACCATGCAGGTGAAAACAGGAAGTGAAAAACCTCAAACAACTGCCTAATACAACCTAAACAACAACACCCCTTTGACATTTCCTGTAAGGTTAACATCATCTCTCCCCTTACTTGTCATTTCAATCAGCGTGGTAGATTGAGCAGTGACAGGTTTAGCAGTTTCTAACATTTGACACAGAGAGCGTCTGGCCCAATGCGGCAGCTTTAATGCGCAGTAAATGCACCCACCTTTCTGCCAAATACTGGAGGGTCTTTTATGAAAGAGCAGGAATGTGAGGCAATGCCTTGTAAATGCTGCCACCTGACGTTTTAGAAGCGCAGCCTATTCGGGAGATTCTATGAGCTGGTAAAATAGTTGAGGACTGGACAGACAGACACACAAGCAGCTTGTAAGTCTCAGCTTTAAAGCTTCAAGACGGTACAGACGTCAGTCCAGCAACAGAAAAAAGCAGGAATAATATAGAAAAATGGAATCTGTTGAAGAGCAATGGAATTAAATATTTTGATATATTAAGTACAATTATCAGAACTATTTGAACATCTACAGTTAATACATGGTTCCCGCACAATGTACTATGACTTTGGGGATCCCTTGACTTTTCCTTTACTACCACTGTAATGTTTAATGACCAGTCTATGCGAGTATTCTCAGTTTCCAAGCTTTAATAGGAGCCATGTTGGGGACATAGATACATTGCAGCTACTGTGTATGCTACTGCTGTTGTCACACATGCTCACACTGCCCACAGGCTACACTTCAGTCTCTAATCACTGAGCAGCAATAACTTGTCCCTATTATTTACTAGACTTGCTACATTACAGCCACCAACAGGTGGACATTTTTGTACAGACACTCATGTTCCCCACAGGATTAATCTTATTGACTTTGATGATCCTCTGACTTTTAATCCAGCGCCACCATCAGGTTGTCATTTTTGTTTTGAGGGAAATATCTGAACAACTAGTGGATGGATTGTAGTGTAATTTGTGACAGACGCTCATGCTCCCTACATGATGAATCATAATAACATTAACTGATGTCCCATGTCAGGTCTAAATTTAAACGTTTCAATAATTTGATTTATGACCAAATACCTACAAAGCCAATGACATTCCCATCAGCCTCAGCTGTACTACTTTGTGTTCAGTGCTAATTAGCAGATAGGGGTAGGGGTCCAAGGAGGGGTACCCCCGACTAAGGATTTGGGATTTACATAGTTGAATCAGAATTGTCAAGGATTGCCTATAATCGTGTGGGGTTTGTGTGTCAGGGGAGGGGGGGTTACACACTCCTGTCTTCTCTCACCTTATTCAAATCTGCATTGTCATCTTCTCAACTTTGTCGCCCTTCTTCCTGTGTTTCTCCCTTCTTTCCTTGTTGTACTCCTTTTGATGTTCCTTACCTTAATTCTTTCTTTGTTCCTTCCTTTCCTCTCTCCAGGTGTGGTTCCAGAACAGGAGGATGAAGGACAAACGGCAGAGACACTCCTTACCGTGGCCTCACCCTCTCGTCGACCCTCTGGGGGCACTCCTGATGGGCCGTGCCTCCCCTTCCTCCACCTTGACATACCCCTTCATGCCACCCCCACTCCCGCTCCACCACCACTACCCCCTATCTCTCTCCTCACCAGCATCCTCAGCACACAGTCGCTACAGCGCACCCATGAGGACCCTGGATGCGCTCCGCCTCTCCCAGTACCACAACAGACCAGGAGGGTTGCCTCCAACCACAGCAGCCCTCTACCCTTCCACCAGCATCATGCACCATCCCGCCTCATGTCCTTGCCCCCTCTGCCTTCACTGGGGACCAGAACAACTGCTCAAAGCAAGAGGGGAGACACTGGGACTGAGCCAGCGTCGTAGTCCCAAGGCCAATATCCAGCCTGCCAACCTAGAGCAGAGGGAAGAGATAGTGTAAAACCAGACAGAAACTGCGTCAAACAAAATGTAATTTTCCACATTCCCCAAGGCTTTCAAATAAGCTGCTGCAAACAAATAGCAGTATCCTCCCTGTATACTTCAATTAATGCTATCTACATTGCGATGCTTGCCAAGTCAAAACAGCACCACAGAGTTTCACTATCTATTGTGTAATAGGAGACTCACAAGCCAATTTAAACATGAAATGGAAACATGCGATTGAAAGGTCTTATCTAAAACAACGCCAAACACACGACACTGCTTTTTAACTGGAGGCCAATGTTTACTACTTGACAAAAAGTGTATTACAAGGCTGTGAAATTTTTTCACCAAATTCAGTAGGTTGGCCAGAACACAAACCTTTTCGGGCCCCATCCACACTATTGCGTTGTCGTTTATAGCCTACACTTACTGTGCATGTTACCTTATTTACTTTGCAACGACTCTCAGTCTGTTTTCCGCCACCACAGCTGCTTTAAACTCCAGTTCCAGGTCGTTACTGGTCCATCCATCCATCATCTATCCATCGTCAAACACTTATCCTGCGTACAGTGTCGCGGGGCGTTATTGGGATTCTCCGTCTGCATTTCTTTATTCTTTTGCCAAATCTTCTGTAACTTTGGAATAGACCATCTGCTTCATGTTTACACCGACATGCACATGCCCACTGTACCTGAACGGCCACTAGATGGACGGAGATCATTTTCGTTTTAAAACTCAGTTTTTAAACAAAAACGTAGTAGTGTGGATGAGGGCCTCAGTAGCATAGCTAACATTATGTCTGTGCAAACCTGCCAAATTCAGTTGCTTTTGGAGCAAACTGCCAGCCTCAAGATGCATTCAGATTTAATACCAAACAAGTGTTTGTCTTGCTTTTATGTACGTATATTGATAAAGAGGACTCACACAGCAATGGGTAGTAGAGCAAAATTTTGACTCCAGTTAAAATATTCAACTTGCATCAATGCCACTTTCATCCACCTTCTTTCAGAGTTCGGTTTCATGGAGCAAATTTGTGTCTGTGTGCACTTGCATATTTCCATTTTCTTGTATGCAATGGCAGCTTTAAAAAATCTTTGCATTCAGTCAGGATACGCCATAACAATCCTTAAAGAGTAACTTAACATCGAAAAACTTGTTTTTGCTAACCTTCAGTGGTGTAACTACTCATCTTACTGCAGAATTCAAACTTTCAGCCAGAGAGGGCAGTGGAACACTGCTTGTCAGCCTGGTGTTACTCTTTAAGCCACAGTATACTCATTTCAGAAATCTACATAACATCATCAGGGTGGAAAAATGCATCGTATTTTCAGTCTAAACTAGAATTAAATCTTTTGTATGATTTTTATTTATTTTCTAGGAATATCTACTCTTTATTTCTCTGTAATTTCTAACAAAACTGATACAGACTGACACAGACTATATACCATTATTCATAAAATATTGTAAATTCAAATTTTTGCCAGCCACAATGCCAGCCATACATAATACTTTGAGCTTCTGTTTCTTGACATATCCTCTTATAAATTATCTTAAGCCTGAGTGGAGAAGTCAGTACCTTTGGTAGTCTTCAGTACATGCTAACATTCCTGCAAATGCTTGAATTTCTATTTCGATACTTACATCTGGTGGTCAGCTCTTCAGAATGATAGGCTGCTAGAGCATTCCTGCACTTTAATGTAACTCAAACACCTTCTAAATCCTCAGATTTGTCACCTTTCATTACAGGCAATGTTGTTTTTTGAGATTCTTTGACCCTTATGCCCAACCAGTGATGTTTTAAAGAGCCCCCCTGGTGTGGTATGCAAAGACACAAACAATGCAAAGCCACAGTAAGTGTGCACATATGAGTTTGTGTGTTTGTTTGATGTGATTTTGATTAGGTGAAGGGGAGCGAAGATGAAAAAAGAAACACAAAAAGACATTTTGAAGTCAGCATCTATAAAAGCACAATTGCACCAAGTGAAGACATTGATGTACATATTATGGTTTTGGAGTTGATTTTCATTGTTCTCTGCTGTAATACTAATGACTGCTGATTTTATTTATTTGTACAACTGTAAAGTGTAAATTGATATTCACTGACACATTTGGCTATTTCATGGTAAAGAGAGTAAAGAGAACCGATTCAATTCGTAGAAAACTAGAGGCAGAGCGGTTGTGTACATCAGTTGTGCTTCTAGCAGAGTTTCACTCATTGCATGATCTTGTTGTCAACAAACATGCTGAAAAAATTCTCATACAAAACTGTAAGTGCATAAGTGTAACTGCAGCCTTTACTACTATCCTCTACATCTACTGAAATCAATGGTTCAATGGTTAAGTTTAGAACTGCAGCCCGCTGCTCATCAAGAAATTGTTCTAGCACGTAAATGTTGCTGTTCAATATGTTCTGTGTCACAGGAAAATGTCTACAATGGATCTTGCCTCTGTGCCTTTACTGTAAAATATTCCTGATATGTGAGTGAAATTTTTGAAAGAAAAATTACTTGAAGGTTGAAAATAATGTGTTTGTATGATAATTGTTTTTAAATTGCTGACCTTTGCTCTGACATCAAAACAGCTGTTAAGTGATCCCCTGTTAAGGTACACAGTCATAAAACTCTACAGAACAGAGGCAGGCTTTGTCTAACACCACACCCAGAGACAATTTTACAAATAACAAAATGTAGGTTTGGTCACGTTTCACAGAGACAATGTTTCAATCCAAGGAACCAAAAAAGATCAAATGATCGCTGAAAGTGAACAAACGCAATTTGCACTCACACTACCAGTAGATGGAAGATGATGTGTGTCAGGACTTGTGAAGGAATGAATTGTACATAGATCACGTTTTGATAAGATATTAATAAATATCATTAACGCCATTCAAAACTGTCTGTAGTATCTAATATGTAATGAAAAAAAACAAATGCATGACTATGTAATGTAATGCAAAGAAAGCAACAAAAACATGCATGACACCATCATTCAGATCAAGAGGTCCTTTATGCTTAGCTCAACCTTGGCTTAATAGTGAGAGTCATGCCCTTAGACAAGAATGCAGGTGGGGAGAGGAATTGGAAGAATAATCTGCAAGTGTCCTATGAAATACAGAGAAACTGCCTAACATCTTGCCAAAGTATTTCTCAGATATTATAGCTCAGAATCCACACAACCCTAAAACCTTGTTTAGTGTAATAAACACTGCTCTAAACTATGCTACTGCACTCCCTGATACTACCTCTGAAATTAAGGAGACGTTTTTGAGGTTCTTTATTGACAAGGTTAACATCATTAGATCTGGTATGTCACCTTCCGATATCAACCCATCTGAGCTAGCCCCATGCCCTGTTTCTCTCAATTGTTTTGAGCCTGTGGCCTTGTCAGAACTGATGAATATTGTTCGGATACCACAATAGCCTCAGACATGAAGCCTACTTTTGTTCCTACAGACGATGTCCCCTCGCATCTCTTGAAAGAGGTTTTAGATACTGTTGGTCCTAGCCTTTTGTCTATAATAAATAGCTCTTTTAAATGGAATTGTTCCATCCACTTTTAAACATGCTGTGGTTCATCCTCTTATTAAAAAATTCCAATCCTATGAATAATTTTAGACCCATTTCTAAATTATGTTTTATGTTGAGGTGGTTCTTTCTCAACTCTCCTCATTTTTAACCGAAAACAATCTGCTGGAAAACTTTCAGTCAGGTTTCAGGGTACCTCACACCACAGAAACAGCACTGCTTAAAGGAGACGTATTATACTGCTTTTCCAGTGCTATATTGTAGTTCTTTGACTCCTGTATGGCAGCTTTGCATGATTCAAAATAATTTTCTGTCTTATACTGACTCTTCATGTAGGGCTTCATTTCAGCCTCTGTCTGAAACAAGCTGTAGATGGTCCTCTCTCTTTAAGGCCCTCCCTCTCAAAGCCTACTGTCTTCTGATTGGCCTTTTGCATGTTACCAGGCTGTTGTTGCCAATGAGCAGTACAGACAGACTGAGCGTTGTTGTGCGGGGCAAATTACCATATATGGAATACTGACTCCATCTAGCTCTGTGTGTCGTGGAACGGAGCCGTTGGTAGAGAAAGCAGTTCGAAACAGAGCGTTCGGATACTTTCAAATACTTTAACCTCATTATTTGAAGCTTTGGTTATGTTTAACATGAACATCCAACATAGTAACATTATACTTAAGTCATAAAATGTGGAAAAGAATAATAGGTCTCCCTTAAGGTACTGAATGATTTGTTGTTGTTTGATGATACTGGAAATTGTGCGGTTTTACTCTTGCTTGACCTTAGCGCTGCTTTGGACACTGTCGATCATGACATCCAGCCTCCAGCAAGGGGTTGGTATCCAGGGTATTGCTCTACAGTGGATTCACTCCTACTTGAAAGATAGAACCTTTTCTGTTAACATTGTTAACTGCTATTAGTAACAATTTTATTTTCTTTGTATATGCTCCCCTTGGGCTCCATTCTCCATAGACATAATATATTATACCACTGTTCTGCTGATGATACACAGCTGTACTTAACACTTAAACCAAGTGATTCAAAGCCCTTGCAGTCCATTTTTAATGGTCTAAATGATAGTAAGTGTTGGATGGCAATAAACATTCTCAAACCATATGAGAAGGACCATGTCTTCCCAATACGGCTCCATCTTATATTTCTGATCTCCTAAAGTTTTATCTCTTCCAGACCCCTTAGATCATCAAACAAAACCCTTTTAGTAATCAAACAGCCTCGTATGAAAACAAAGGGTGATCATGCCTTTTCAGTGGTGGCCCCGAGACTGCAATAATCCTTGATTATCAGATCGTCCCCTACCATCAAGACTTTTAAGTCTTGTCTTTTTGTTGTATGTCATTAATTGTTTGGCCTGTTTTAATTTATCTGGTTTTAATTTGAATCTTTTCATCTTTGTTCAGCACTTTGGTCAACTCTGTTTTTAAATGTGCTTTATAAATAGCACTGGTCTGACCAATTACACCCCTACGTCACTGCTTTTGCTCTACATAGAAATATGTGTACTGGGTCGCATAATTTTTCCAACCAACCACCTTAAGATGAAACCAGGCCCACTTTCATAAGACAAAAGACAAATACCTGTGCAGTACATGCTGTGAGGGTTTGTCAGTTATGTATCAATGTAAGCAGGTGAGCCAAGGCTATATGTCCATGAAAAAAAGATCATAAATGTATTTTTCCCACTGCAATTTTATCCATCCATCTTCATCCGGTGACCCCAAACTTCTCTTTCCCGAGCCACTTTAACCAGCTCTGACTGGGGGATCCCGAGGCGTTCCCAGGCCGGTGTGGAGATATAATCTCTCCACCTAGTCCTGGGTCTTCCCCGAGGCCTCCTCCCAGCTGGACGTGCCTGGAACACCTCCCTAGGGAGGCGTCCAGGAGGCATCCTTACCAGATGCCCAAACCACCTCAACTGGCTCCTTTCAACACAAAGGAGCAGCAACTCTACTCTGAGCTCCTCGCGGATGGCCGAGCTTCTCACCCTATCTCTAAGGGAGACACCAGCCACCCCCCTGAGGAAACCCATTTCGGCCACTTGTACCCGCGATCTCGTTCTTTCGGTCATGACCCAGCCTTCATGTTCATAGGTGAGGGTAGGAATGAAAATTGACCAAGAGATCGAGAGCTTTTCGTCACAACGGTGCAGTAAAGCGAGTGCAATACTGCCCCCGCTGCTCCGATTCTCCGGCCAATCTCCTGCTCCAATCTCCCCTCACTCGTGAACAAGGCCCCGAGGTACTTGAACTCCTTCACTTGGGGTAAGGACTCATTCCCTACCTGGAGTTGGCACTCCACCGGTTTCCTGCTGAGAACCATGGCCACAGATTTAGAGGTGCTAATCCTCATCCCAACCGCTTTGCACTCTGCTGCGAACCGATCCAGTAAGAGCTGAAGGTCACGGACCGTTGATGCCATCAGGACCACATCATCCGCAAAAAGCAGTGACGAGATCCCAAGCCCACCGAACCGCAGCCCCTCCTCGCTACGACTACGCCTCGATATCCTGTCCATGAATATCACAATTAGGATTGCACAGCCCTAGCAAAGGCCAACCTTCACCTGGAAAGAGTACGACTTACTGCCGAGTACTCCGACACAGCTCTCGCTTTGGATGTACAGGGATTAGATAGCCCTGAGAAGGGCCCCCCTCACCCCATACTCCCCCAGCACCTCCGACAGTATCTCCCGGGGGACCCGGTCATTCGCCTTCTCCAGATCTACAAAGCACATGTAGACTGGATGGGCATACTCCAAAGCCCTCTCCAGGATCCTTGTGAGAGTAAAGACCTGGTCAGTTGTTCCACGACCAGGACGAAAACCACATTGTTCCTCTTCAATCTGAGGTTCGACTATCGGCCGAACCCTCCGTTCCAGCACCCTGGAGTAGACTTTACCGGGGAGGCTGAGAAGTGTGATACCCCTGTAATTGGCACACACACTCTGGTCCCCCTTTTTGAACAGGGGAACCACCACCCCAGTCTGCCACTCCTTGGGCACTGTACCCAACTTCCACGCAATGTTAAAGAAACGTGACCTGCGTTTTTAATGTTAGCTAATATATTTAACATAATACTGATACCACAGAAGCTTGTAGGGAGACAGGATAGGTATTGTTGGGGCAAAATGTTCTACAATGTGGTTTATATTATGCATAAAAGGTACAACTAGACTATAAATAAAAATACACTCTGAATATTGTTCAAATGGTATTTCTAATTATTTTCTATGCAGTTAGTGATATGGTCACTGACCTCACTGAATTCAGATATTTATGTTTTCTGTATATTAAAACAAACAATTCCAATTACCATGTTTTCTCAATTTATTTTTATAGGTTTTAACTCAAAGTTGGCCTCTACAGAAAATAGTGCCTTGCAGCTTTAATAGATTTGAATTCCATTCACTTAAAAGTATGGTAACTTACTGTAATTTACTATAAATGGTAAAAATGCACTGTGATCAAAATCCCTTTAAATGTCACTTTTATAATTAATCTGCCATGCTTACTCAAAATAAAATATCCTCTGACCTGATTCATATTAGTGTGATACCGCTGATTAATTGCCATAGTTCTCTGTGGTCTGATGGAGTTTTACAATCTCAACACAAACCCTCCACTGAAGCTATAAACTGATAAAAAAAAAAGAAAAAGATTGAGTGTGTATTTGTTTCATGTTCTTGTATCCTGCTGGGGACTTTAACCTGAATGCACACTAATCCATAGGGCCTTGTGTCACAGTGGAGACAAAAATTGAGGTCCTCATGGATAGAGGCTGCTTTTTGTGAATAAGACTGTGTGTTTACACACACACACAGAAGGAGACTAAAGACAGTGAACGAGACAGAGAAAGATTGAGAATGGATGAGTACATAGATATAGGTATATGTCGTCTTTACATTAGGAGGTGTATGTGTACGTATGTTTGTATGTATGTGTGTATCTACTGTGTGTATGCATGCATACATGAATTAATTGCATGCATTTAAATGCATGTGCCTTTCTGTTTGTTCATGCCTTGCAGTTGTTATTTGGTTTACGAACCCTCACATAGTGTAGCAGCCCTCATCTTGTAAATGACGCAGAGGGTTTTGAACAGAAAAGTCAATCAGTCTGTTGGCTGGTGATTCCTATAAAAGACAAGTGCTTTGTGCACACTGCTGCTAAACTGTACCACCACTGATTTTTTTTTCTGCTTTTAACCACTTAGACACTGCACTGTGGTTACCCATCACTCTGACATCAACTGCAAATGCATAGGGATCTGTGTGTGCTCAGGCCAGCAACAGAGGGAAAAAAATAATTTTCCCAGTGGGACAATAAAGTAAATATTATATTGTCTTATTATTATACTTGACAAGACATGAGTTGGTGAGTACATATTCTAAACACACTAAGTATGAAACGTAGACTTAAAGCAAATTTAACAAGCTACAGCTATCAGGTTTATTAAGAACAAATAAAATCCAAAGTTATGATAACATAGTTAAAGCAACATTATGTAGAATATTAATCAGACAGCTTCAAATTCATTTTGATGGTGAATGACGTCACTGTCATTGCTGCGTGGACGCTTTGTCTACCTCTACATAGGATTGAAATCCTGTGCACGATTTGTATTGCGAGAACAGCATAATGCTTTACGACACCACAACACTTCAACGAAACTCTTGAAACAGGAAATAAAACATTGCTCTGTCTGGTAATATAAAAGGAAGCAAAAGTATAGAATGTACAATGTAAGTTCTTTGGAAACAGCTAGCCTGGTATTCTCAGTATGGATATCATGGCAGAGGCTACAAAGAGACTGAAGAAGAAGTCCGAGGAAGAGAAAAAGAGAGAGCAACGCACAACAGAGAACAAGAGTAAAGGTGTGTTCACACTGAGAGCGAATCCACAGTTTTGGGCGGCTTGATTACATACAAAGTCAATGCGAAGACGTAAATTCCTGCGAAAGAGGCGTTTATTGTGACATTCGCTGGTTCATGCGAGTTTAAATTTTCCAACTTGCGAGAAATTTGCTTGACAACTACACCATTTACTCACGGTAGGAGCTCAGAGTTAACTGCTTTTATTAAATTAGCTTTTTACTTTAGTTTTTGGGATTACAACTTGATTTATCTTCACTCGCGCTTCTCAGCAGCTAGCTTCCGTGCACATAAGTTTCCACTGTTGTTGTTAGCGTCGGATGGCACCAGAGTTCTGCTGGACTACTACTTCATATTTATATAAAAAACGGACAAAACTGGACATTGCTGGGAGAAAAGAAAGCGAGGAAGTTGAACTACCTGGTGAGTTCAGAAAATGTGTGTCTGTAACTTTATTCCAGTTATCGTTGTACTTTACTGTGAACAGGTTAGCATAGCATAGCGCAGCTCGATCTGAACTCCATTCAGAAAACAAACATTTTAAAAGTTGTTGTCCTGCTGACTTGCTGACAGACCTGACAAAGCATGAATTCATGTCTAACAAATCGACATTATGATCATCAGATTCATAAATGCTAGTTATGAATCTCAAGTTAATGTTAGCAAACTTACTACATAAAACACTCTGACATCGATAACGTTTTCAGTAAGTGCTCTTACGTTGGTTGCTTTAGCGCTTTGTTGGCTAGCTTGCATTCAAGTTTCAAGCAACATTATGCTGAGCAGCTCCGCTGAATGCTCAGCAGCCTCTATGGACATCACGTTAGCTAATAGTCAAGGCGAATAGACGAAAGAGGATGCTGACAGAGGAAGGTAAGAAGAGAAACATACAATGACCAAGCAAAAGACTGCTGTTGATGTTGGACTAGTAAGTAATATTTCTATGTCTTGTGTTGTTGGACTTTCATGAAGTTTGGCTGTGTTAGCAAAGTTGGTGACTTGCTGATTTTTTTATTGTAATGTAATCATAACAAATGTACGTGTACAGCTGTCTTTATTTACGACAGTGGTGAATTACACAAATGGTAGGGATGCCAAATCGCACCAAAAACGTCTTATACAATGTTGCTTTAAGGACAGCATTAAAACCTTAGCTTTTCTATTCACATATACTAAACACTGTGCCAAAATATTAACAATAACATTGCTGGCAGTGAGCTTATTTGCTAGAAAATCAACAAGAAAAAAAAACAGCACATTAATTAGACAGCACCTTAGAGTACATTTAGTCATCCCTATCACTAGGTATCCCTAACCTGTAAAAAATAGTCCGGGTTCAAAGTCCGGGTTCTGGCCTGGACTTTGAACCACCCCAACCACCTCCTTACTCAGTGTTTTCTAGGGCTGTACATATCGATTATTTTTCAAGTCGATTAATCAAACGATTATTTTTTCAATTAGACGATTAATCTAACGACTAATTTTGTTTATTCTAAAGAAAGAAAAGTTGCCTATTACTCGATTATCCAAAATAAATATCAAAAACATGTCTAATCAATAAATCTATATTTTATTCAATCATCCTAATGAAGCACATTAGAATAATGACAATAGCAGCAAATCTTAAAATGAATCACATTTCCACTCACTGATGTGTTGTGATAATAACAATAACAGACATTAATTAGGCTGCTTTACTTCAAACTTTAAATGTTTCTGACAAGGATTAATTTCAATATTAAGTAATGCAGTATGATAATAAAATGTGATGCAGAAAATATTTCTGCATCAGTGAACACCTGAAAGGACTCACAGACTGTACAGACAGTCACAGTGTCTGTAATTAGATTCAGCTGTTTTCTCGCGCATACATGGCAAATATAACAGAAACAGAAAATATGAAACAGCCGATCGTTACATGACTCACGGTGTAACGTTACGTTACCATGGCAGAAATTACTTTTAACATGAAGGCAATGAAGAAATACTACGTGTCCTCGTGCTGATAATGTGCCGTGCTTGTGTGGCGACAGAAAGTAAACAGGATTTGCGGTGCTGCCGTCTAGACAAAGTGCTGCGGGATACTTTCGTTTCACGTGTTCGTGCTGCTTCATGTATTCGTGGACAGCAGTTGTGCTGCAGTGAAGCTGTTTCCAGTTCACAGAGCTCACGGAGCAGCACGTTGTTGAGTGTCTGAAATACTCCAAACTTTAGACGGTCGAAGGCGCGGTCTTGTAGCTAGAGATTGTCCGGGAAAATCCCACACCGGATGCAGCGATGCGTCGACGTATTTACGTAATCGATTACGTCGACGAATCGCCCCAGCCCTAGTGTTTTCTGTTAAAGATCTTCCCCCGCTACTTGAATATTGACGCTATAGGGATCCCCAGTGTGTTACAAACTGAAGCCGAAGTGTCTTGACCACGTGTCCATGTGACGAGTTAGTAGTGAGAACAGGTCATTACAGTTTGGATTTTCTTACATTATTATAATATGTTATTGTTATTTATAATTCACCCTCATAGAACCAGGTCTGGACAGAGTGGGCAATAATTGTGTTTTAAACTATTCTGGTCATAGCGTCATTGAAAGACAGTCTAAAACTGAAATCAAATTGCATTTCAGCTGTGCTATCAGCATGGATCTAGGGATGGCAATGTTCATCTGATAGGTGGTTGGTTTGTTCACCACTTTGGTCTGGACTTGGGTCTCTGGTCCATTTTTTTCATTTGTGAACTATTAACGTGTATTAGTTCATTTTAACCTGCGTGAACTTTGAGTTAGCTTGTTTAAATTTGAGTGTGAACACTGGCTATAAGTGGTTTCCACTGTTTTCGCAACATTTTGGAACGCTAACATGCTAGACTAAGATGGTAAATGTAGTAAACATTATACCTGCTGTCATTGTCAGCATGTTAGCATGCTGATGTTAGCATTTAGCTCAAAGCACCTGTGTGCAGTACAGCCTACTGTATAACCACAGCTGCTAGCATGGCTGTAGACTCCTGACTGCTAGTGCCTATTTTAATGTTTATTTTATAATCAGCAGAGGGTCTAATGTGAAATGATTTTCCTTTGTAATAATGATGCATTAGAAAGAGTTTGCGTCTCACACGCCTGCTGATTGAATGATAGCTTATTTTTTGAAACTGGCTCTTTTCCACTGTTTTTCACTGGTCTGGCTTGTTGGCCTACAGCCCAAAACACAAAACTACAATTTTCAAATAAACTAAATGCTTTAGTGGGCCTTGAACAGTAGTGGATTGGATATGCCAGGCCTATACCTAATTTTATAGTTCTAAGAACTCAGCCTACAAAAACGGCATGAGAACACTGATGCACATTACAAGGGTAGATCTTTAAGTTTAATGGTAATAAAAGTTTGAGTATGAACAAATAAGAAAATGAAAAATGTGTGTTCACGGCTTTTACAGTGCAACAGTTGCTTCATTGAGTAATCAATATGAGGTTTACAGAATCAAAACAAAGCTGTAACTGAAGCATATGATCTCTGAGGTTTTGTGAGGTAATTAATTTCCTTTAGCAGAATGAATTCCAGATCCACTTGGTAGTTGCAATGCTGTAATACTGATGTGAATACAGTTCAGACAATGTGGCCACAAGAGTCCCAGAGTGAGAGCTGAAATGACAGCACAGTGCTGTTCTTTCTGCTGATTCCAGGACAGCAGGTGCGCCTTTAAACTTTAGGCACCCTGCACTGATTTCCAACTCACCTGGACAGGTGTTCGCCATGACAGCCATACTTGTGCAGGCTGAAACCAGAAGTAGCTCTACATAGGCTGTATGTAATAATGTAGGACAATAAACAGAAGGGTTAATTACAGGTGAGTACGCATGAACAGAGCTTAGCACAGCGGGACACACAGGGTACTGCTAGGATAATAATGTGGTGTAATCATGTAAGGCCATAAGTAGAGGGGGAAGACAGACTGGCCTGTCTGAACTGGCTCAGGTGGGATGTAGAGAGGTAAGTAGTGAATAAAGGGCTTTCATGTGATTTACTGTCTGTCGGCCATATTTGAGGTCCTCAGCTGTGCAAACAGCTGGTTCTGTTTGTGTCCCTCTCTGCAGAGTTGACCAGACATTGCTCTGTCTGGTACTGGTAACTAATTTCACTGTTAAATATCGATGTCCTAAAGGTTCAGTGTGGAATATTTAGGAGGATCTATTGACAGAAATGCAATATAATATCCATAACTATGTTTTCAGTGGTGTATAATATCTTTATATTACATAATTACCATTATGTTTCTATTACCTTAGAATGAGCCATTTCTATCTATATACACTGCGGACCCCCCGCCATGTTTTTCTGCCATGTTTCTACAACCCAAACGGACAAACTGCCCTACAGAGTGCGTTTAGTCACTACCTTGAATACGAAGTAGAAGAAGTAATAGTCTGGTTTATTAGAAGTAAGGAGAGAAGTGAAATTTGGACAAATAGAGGACCACACGTATCATTTAGCACGAAGGGAAACATGATGAAGCCCAGCAAAGTTGGGACAGACGACGGCAGAAATCAAGGATAAACATCAGTGTGGCTTTTCCCAGTTGGAAGGTGCTTATGCAGGACAAATGACGCCAAAGTTACCTGTTTTCTGCTGGACAGGCAAGTTAATCAAACTTGAGCAATGCAAATGGAAATTGTTGTTTGCTAGCTTTAGCTAGAAGATGGGCATAATCATAGAGAGAATTAATGTTTTTCCCTTGTCAATGTTGAAAAATATGCTATTCTCCAATGCTGTATTTTGGCATTGCTAAGTGGACAGAAATTTGCCAGCTCAGCATACTTCCTAAAATGTCCAAACTCACTAAGCACCGTGCTAGTTCTCTTTCTAACAATAGAAAGAGCCATGGTGGTTTCAGCCATGTAATATTTAACATTGTGCTTGCTCAAGGCAGAGTCTTTCATTTATTGATGCATAAATTAGCTGAGCAAATAATTTTCCTTTTGAGTTTAATGAGCCTGTTAGATGTGAAACCAGATCAGCTTTAAACGAAAGGGACTCTCAAATAAGACTTACAGGTTTACTGATCCACATCGGTCACAAGGAAAAATGCTGACCAACAAAGACAGGTGGTTGTCATTTAACCAGAAGAGTACAGATTTGATCCCCACAACAGCCACAATTCATATAGTATATGTAGTATAGTATGTAGTATATAGTATATAGAGTCCCACATATAGGTCCAGACAATCATGTCAGATCAGATAAGAAAAAGACACAAGCTACGATGTTCTCATTGGTAAGTTTTGTCTATTTTTTTTCATTCCTCTTATTCAAATGTGCAGATTTTGATTTTGATAAAGATGTAGACAATTAAGTGAAAAAGTAAGGCTGGAATCGGGAAGAACTTGAATAAAGGAAACAGAAGCATTTCAAAACACCAAATAATGCCATATGGTCACACCAAACTCCCACTGTTCCCTGCTCTCAATGACTGCTTTTCACCCGCCACCCAAGCGTGGCTGTTTAGAACAGCTATAAACACCTTTTCCTTCTGACATGAATGGACATCGTGTTACAGGGCCAAGAAGGACAAGAAAGTCACTCTGGTGCAACACATTTAATTTCTGTTGGAAATATAAAGATACAGTTTAGGTCAGCTCTGTGTCATGTGCATACTTACATAACTCAGTCAACACATACTGATGACTTCTTCAACTGCTATTAGCTACTTTCTCCTTAGTACCTTTTCTGTTAAACATGTCCAAATACAACTGATGATGATAAACATATACATGCCATCGACAACTCATACAAAATACAAAAACACACATACATAGGGGTGTACCCGAATACATTCTGGAAAGTACAAATAATGCTATGGAAATGGATGTTTCTTCTACCCAGAATTACTCATTATTTTGTGAAAATGGTCATGTGATGTGTGAGAACAGAACTAAAGAAACGTGTTAATTCTGCAGCTATACAGCAGAGAAGAAGCTGCAGGTGTGTCAGTTCACCTGTCTGTCTGTCTCCAGTCTGAAGCTGCTGGTGTGTCTGTGGCTGAAGGATGGCAGGGTGTCAGGTGGATGTGGGCAGTAGCACCCAGCCGGTCCTAGTGGTTTGTGACAGAGCTTAAATAATCTGCAATAATGAAATTAAATTAAGGATGAGGTCATTATGGGTATTTTTTAGCATTAATTGTACCTCTGCAAAGTTTTTTTAAAAACAGTTGCATGCTCTCGCTAAATTCAAGGTAACACTATCTTAAAATGAAAATTTGCATCAATCTGACTTGAACCGCCGTCCTCAGGTACAGAAGGCGGACACACTGACGAGGAGGCTAAGACCAATGCTAGGGTCTTTTCCCCTGTGCCGCGCAACAGACGGGTCTGTGTGTGAGTCACATTCGGGCTGTCTCTCTCTCCTTATGTGTTTATGCTTATCAACACTGAATAACAATAATCGATTTTATAGTTATTTGATATTATTCTTAGCAGCAGTAGTTTATGCTTGAATATGTTGTATATGTGTTCAGTAGAAATAAGTTGATGTTTTTTACACAGACATTTAAAAATAATACATTTTAGAGCTGTAATCGCAATACCGTGATACTGTGAGAGCTGTGATATTTTGCTTAAGGATATCATGCCATCAAAATCTCAATCCCATGCCTAGCCATCACTGGCTGTTTTATTCATACGTTGCTGCAACTTTTCTATTTTGTACTGTTTTTTGCCTGGGTCAAAGTAGCCATCTTTGGGTCATGGATAGCTGCCTAATATTACTGTAGCTCTGTATATGTAATTTCTGGTTTACTGTCTCTAGTAGAGTGTCCTTGGATGTTTTGACACCATGGTGCCTTTGAGCTTTCAACACGTTTCAGTGCCTCTAAGGGATGACATTAGGGATGACAGAGTTTCCATCTCTCTGATGGAAACACTGTAAGAGACACTTCTTTAGCTAAATACAACTTTACGCATGATAAATTGTAGTTCAGGCTAGCAATACTCCATAGCCTAAGATACATTATCACAATTTGCACATTCTTCTTTGCCAAGTTCTATTGTGAAGGTATGTTTTAAAAGGAATTTGCTAATGCTGCTGTGTGGGACCCAGTGGAATTCGTGTGCAGCCCTCTTCAACTCAAACTGTTCATCCAGTCAATGAGCAGTTAAGCTGACCACACTAGTGAGGCTAATATTAGATGTCCTTATGTCAGTTAGCAAAGCTGACATCTCGTGTCTGTTGTGACCATATTGTTGATAAGTTAGAAGAGAGATCCCTCTTCTCTTGCTCTTCCTAAGATTTCTTCAATTTTTTTCCCCATTAAAGTTTTCTGGGGGGAGTTTTTCCTTATCCGAAACAAGGGTCTAAGAATAGAAGGTGTTATATGCTGTACAGATTGTAAAGCCCCTTGAGGCAAATGTGTGATGTTGAGCTATACACATAAAACTGACTTGCCTTGAATTGACATGTGTGGTGATGATATTATGGGCGGAAGCCTCGGTCCCCCACTCTGCACTTCTCAGATATTTTCTCGCTAATGCTTGTGGCTTCATGTTCCTTAAATACATATTTGTCATGATGATTTTTAAATGACAATTTATTTGTAGTATTGCTTTCATCCTTGTGGTCTTTAAGCTGAACATTTATTGCAAGTTGCAGTTCCCTTGCCATTTACTGAAGGATTAATATCTTGCACTATAAATCATGTAATTAGTTTTCCTTTAAAAGCTCTACAGCTGCAAAGGGCTGAGAGTTTTCCCTGTAGCAGGGTTTTTCACCACATGGGGAATGATGCTGGTTGTGTATTGCACTGCATACTGTGCGTATGTATTTGACCCAACTTAATACCACCTGCTGTCACAATTTGGTAACTCTTCACACAGGTAGTATTAAACTGTGTAAAAAAGTAAATGTACAAACAGAGCAAAGCTATGTTTAGCTGTGCCAATGCTGTACAATTGTACAGTCCAGATATGCAGGATCTGTGTCGGAATGAACTGTACCAGCATAAGAACTCATCATTTGTGGACAGACAGGTGTCTTTTTCTCTTACAGCATGGCAGTGTGCCAGGGATGTGAGATAACCCATAGCCTAGTAAGCCCCTCCCTCCCCTGTCAATTAACCCCTCCTCTAACAGACATACCTAACACTCTGTGGATTCTAACCACGTTATACAGTAAATAACGTATCATATACTGCCACCTGTTGTGTACTAAGCTGTACTGCACCCTGTCATTACTTTTCTACACAAAATAATTAGATGTCTGTGAAGATTCTCAGTCATCCAGGTCATAGTTATCCAAGTAGAGTTAAATCAGGGGCAATTGAAGGTACTTGAAGTTGTTCAGCCTGTCATTCAAGGGGCTTCTTCAGTTCTTCACTGCCTATAGAAAACAACTGGAAAAAGATGCCTCTCACTGCAAAACCCATGCTATGTCTGAATGCTTCTTAACCTGTTTAATCCCAAATTTTTCCTAACAATTTAAGTACATGCATTTTACTCCTTAGACCTCCCTAACACACAAACGTTATGCCCTTTTTGATTTTATGTTGGTTAAGTTTGTGAAATATTAGGTTTTATACTCGGTCACAATAGTGACTGGTGGGAAAACGGCATAGTAAAAATTCACACAAATTTTTCAATTAGACCAAGCAAGTTAAAGCAATAAAATACAAACATTAAAAAAACACATTTTCATTTCAAAAACATTCAGCATGTCAGAGCAGGTAGACATAAACTGTGCATCAGAACCCCCAGGGGTCCTTATGGTGGTTCCAGGGGTCCTCAGCAAAAAGGGGAATATTTTTTCCCCCGCTATAATTCCATCCATAAGTAACATACATTACTATTTCGGTCATGGGTTTCATACACTTTCTGTAATAAAACATCTACCAGTCTAAACCAATCAAACATACCATCAGTCTTTCCCCCCTCAAAGACCTGTAGGCCTTGCTTCATTGTAGATATCACAGTTATATGACCAAGACAAGTGATGTGAGAAGATGTGAGAAGAACCCTATAGAGGTATTTACTTTTATCCAAAACTACTTTCAATTGCTATATATGTCAGAGGTCACACGCCTCTGGAGCAACTAAATACTGGGTAAGTGTCTTGCTCAGCGACACATTGGTGGATGGATCATAGCGTAAATATCTCACACCACAGGCATGTGCCAAAGCCACTGCTCCGTCACCACCCCTCTATTGACATCTCAAACTAATTGGTTCTCATGATGACAAATTTACACCTCTTATGAGCAAAATATATATGCAGGAGTATAATTCTCAAAACATATCAGTAGTAGACTTAAAACCTCTTAACATTCCAACAGCCCGCCCACGGGCCGTCAGGTCCTGGCGGCAGCTTTCGGTATGTGCACACAGCTGCTATGTTAACTTCATACTCATATGACACACCATTTTAAAGCTAAAATCCTCGTGATTCGACCAATGCAAACCATTTCAAGACACAATCATCACAGCGGGTACAATCAGCGCTTCTGTCAGACCTTCTATTATTCTGTTGTTTACTGGCTATTTTGTTTTGGCTGAAGATTTTCGTATAAGATGAATTCCATTCAAAACAGTTTTATTGTCTGTCAGACAAGATCATTTTTCATAAAACACAATGTTGTTAACCTGTGAATGGTGATATGAAATGTTAGTGTAGTTGTGGAATTTAAAAATCCTACATGTTAACCGGCAAAGTCACACGGAACTAAGATTGAAAGTCCTGGAGCACACGTGTCCCTTTCACAGCCTACAATAGCCAACGAGGGCCCGCGCTGTAAGAAAGCTCCAGCCCCTGTTATTTCCTGGGTAGGCAGAGCCAATTTCAACCAATTGCGCCGAAGACTGGCACTACGTGTAGCCAATAAAATTCTGAAAATAACGATACCCAGCTTTTAGTAGGAAGTTCATGATCTACCAGCAAAAAAACACATCTGCGTCAAGCTACGGCG
>NC_060151.1:2723099-2725548 GCF_021292245.1 Micropterus dolomieu | reverse complement strand
GTGAGAAGATGTGAGAAGAACCCTATAGAGGTATTTACTTCCAAAACTACTTTCAATTGCTATATATGTCAGAGGTCACACGCCTCTGGAGCAACTAGATACTGGGTAAGTGTCTTGCTCAGCGACACATTGGTGGATGGATCATAGCGTAAATATCTCACACCACAGGCATGTGCCAAAGCCACTGCTCCGTCACCACCCCTCTATTGACATCTCAAACTAATTGGTTCTCATGATGACAAATTTACACCTCTTATGAGCAAAATATATATGCAGGAGTATAATTCTCAAAACATATCAGTAGTAGACTTAAAACCTCTTAACATTCCAACAGCCCGCCCACGGGCCGTCAGGTCCTGGCGGCAGCTTTCGGTATGTGCACACAGCTGCTATGTTAACTTCATACTCATATGACACACCATTTTAAAGCTAAAATCCTCGTGATTCGACCAATGCAAACCATTTCAAGACACAATCATCACAGCGGGTACAATCAGCGCCTCTGTCAGACCAACCAGTACAATCAATATTGACGCAACTCACCTATGGAGCCTCATTGTAAAATGTTGTAAAAATGGTCTTGTTACGTTGTCAAAGGTCCAGACGATCCACACCAGTAAAAACATTTAGTACGAAACACATTATTCCATCAATAAATCCCCAGGGACAGTTGCTGCATTGTTTCATATTTGCTGGCAGACGTGGCTCGTATGTGATTATAACCATGATAACTCAGATTTGAATGTAAACAACCACGATATCTTGGGTTCTTTCCGAAACTAGACCCTCGCCACTTCCACATGGAGTGCCAAATCGAGCTCCCTAACAACTTTTTCCCTTTAACTATTTTTCTTTAATGCATCTGTTGCATGTTAAGTCATCCTCCTGTGTGTCTAGCTGTGTCATGTTCTATTATTCTGTTGTTTACTGGCTATTTTGTTTTGGCTGAAGATTTTCGTATAAGATGAATTCCATTCAAAACAGTTTTATTGTCTGTCAGACAAGATCATTTTTCATAAAACACAATGTTGTTAACCTGTGAATGGTGATATGAAATGTTAGTGTAGTTGTGGAATTTAAAAATCCTACATGTTAACCGGCAAAGTCACACGGAACTAAGATTGAAAGTCCTGGAGCACACGTGTCCCTTTCACAGCCTACAATAGCCAACGAGGGCCCGCGCTGTAAGAAAGCTCCAGCCCCTGTTATTTCCTGGGTAGGCAGAGCCAATTTCAACCAATTGCGCCGAAGACTGGCACTACGTGTAGCCAATAAAATTCTGAAAATAACGATACCCAGCTTTTAGTAGGAAGTTCATGATCTACCAGCAAAAAAACACATCTGCGTCAAGCTACGGCGTGATGCAGCAGCAGCCGCTTGCCGCCAAGGGGCAGTGCTGTTTTAGAAAAACATACAAACATCAACAGAGCATCAAATTCAGCACAAGATCTACAACTGACAATACATACTAGTAAGAGCAGCAATTAATACTAGTAAGTGCTAATGGCACATATCACATCAATGGGATAAATACCTAGAGAAAGAAGTAAGAGTTAACAGAAGGTGCAATCAATGCAAGATAATTGTAAGGGGATAGAAGAAGAGCACAGGAAGTGCATGTTAGGAGTTAGAGGTGTTACAAGAGGAAGTGTTGCTCGGAAGAGATGAGTTTTCAGGAGCTTCTTGAAGTTAGAGAGGGACGCCCCTGCTCTGATGGCGTGTGGTAGCTCGTTCCACCATCGTGGTGTCACAGATGAGAATAGTCGGGACTGGGATTACTTTGTGTGAAGGGATGGCAGAGCCAGGCTGTGTTCGTTGGATTAGTGCAGTGGTCGAGAAGGAACATAAGTTTGTATTATGGAGTTTAGGTAGATGGGTGCAGACCCAGTAGTCACTCTGTATGCAAGCATTAGCGACTTGAATTTGATTCTGGAGGCCACGGGGAGCCAGTGGAGATCACACAGTAATGGAGTGACATGAGTCCTTTTGGGCTGATCAAAAACCAGATCAGCCCTATAACCTATAACTACAGTGGGGGAAATAAGTATTTGACCCCTTGCTGATTTTGCAGGTTTGCCCACTTACAAAGAATGCAACGATCTATAATTTTAATCATATGTACATTCTAACAGTGAAAGACAGAATCCCAAAGAAAATTCCAGAAAATCGCATCATATGAATTTATTAAAATTGATAACCATCTGATGAGGAAAAACAAGTATTTGACCCCCTGGACAAACAGCATGTTAATATTTTGTAGAAAAGCCATTATTGGCCAGCACAGATGTCAAACGGTTTTTATAGTTGGTGACAAGGTTTGTGCACATTTCGGCAGGGATGTTGGCCCACTCCTCCCTGCAGACAGCCTCCAAATCATTCAGGTTCCGAGGTTGTCGCCTGGCAACTCGAATTTTAAGCTCCCTCCAAAGATTTTCAATTGGATTCAGGT
>NC_060151.1:2698533-2722999 GCF_021292245.1 Micropterus dolomieu | reverse complement strand
GGATGCTGGTTGTTTGGGTGTTGACAGGTGTCTTTTATACAGGTAACGAGGTGAGGCAGGTGTATTTGATGTAGATAATTGGTTGGGATTGGGGCTGTGTCTTAAAGAAAGACTAACTGGCTTGTAGGAGCCAGAATACTTGCTGTTTGGTAGGGGGTCAAATACTTGTTTTTCCTCATCAGATGGTTATCAATTTTTATAAATTCATATGATGTGATTTTCTGGAATTTTCTTTGGGATTCTGTCTTTCACTGTTAGAATGTACATATGATTAAAATTGTAGATTGTTGCATTCTTTGTAAGTGGGCAAACCTGCAAAATCAGCAAGGGGTCAAATACTTATTTCCCCCACTGTATATTCATTTTACTTTGGATATGCCTTGAATAGGCGTTTTGCATGAATTTTACAGGAATGGTAAGAGGTTAAGCTAATATGCTAACCAAATTTTGCCAAATTTTGCCAAATTTTCATCCTATTGTCCCAAAATATCCACATCATCGTCATTGTCCCTGTTTCATTTTTATATTTTGTCATGCTTTGTGTGTTGTGCTTTATGTGTCCACCCTGTCATGTGCTGGTCCACCCTGTCATCTAGATATTTCAAAGGGGCTATATATAGTTTTTCAATGAAATTACTTAATAATTTTCACTGCCTTAATTCCTATGGGCCTCACTTACAAATAAAGCATGTATTGCTTTCCACATTACTTCACCAGCTAATGCGACCCATATTACTATCATGTGTACCACCGGTATTATGTCAAAGTGTTGAATTAGCCTGCAAGAAAGGATTTAACGGTACAAAGCAAATGTGGAGCGATTTGTTTACTAGCCTACAGTGATGTAGCCAGCTAATGCTAATTAGCTCGGAACTGCCGCTGTTTGCTTCATAATGTTCAATTTAGATATATTGTCTTTCACCGATACTCAGGTACACAGCTTCTCCACCTCTCAGTCGCTGTAACTAATGTGACCCATATAATATAAAATACTGTAACAAAAGGGCACAGGACAACACAGTGGAAGAGCCATCCACTAACACTACAGTGAAGTTACTTACTGCAGTCTGGATAGCACTGTGGCCTCACAGCAAGAAGGCCTTGCCCCGGCCTTTCTGTGTGGAGTTTGCATGTTCTCCGGCTTCCTCCCACCGTCCAAAGACATGCAGGTAAGGTTGATTGGTGACCCTAAATTGTCCTTAGGCGTGAGTGTGAGTGATTGTTTGTCTATGTGTGGCCCTCCGATGGACTGGTGACCTGTAGAGTGTGTACCCCGCCTTTCGCCCGATGTCAGCTGAGATTGGCTCCAGCCCCCCACAACCCTGTACGCACGGTAAGCGGTTGACAATAGTTGGATGGATGGAACTTTCAAATACCTTAACCATGGTGCTTTTCATTTATGATATCTTACAAAAGTAAAAGTGAAATGAAATGAAATATGTGATTTACAGGGTTTCTTTATGGACAGATATGGCGTTTTACATCACTGGTACCAGCTTAACTCAACTCGACTCAACTCGCTTTTGGCCTGCCGCCCTCTTGTTTTCCATTGCAGACAGTACCCCCTCAATGTAAGGTCATCATAAAAACCCTGCACGAAACTGCCGCAACATAATGTTCAACGAGACACACAACCACAACTGCACAACAGATGTGTCATGGTTTAAGTTAAAAATTTTCAACATTACTTAGAATGTAAAGACAGAATAACTGTACAAAAATGTTAAAGCTGCGGTTTCCTCTGCCGTTGTTGTCATCTGCTGCGTTGGCTGCAGTGGTGTGTGTGACTGTGAAGCCAGAGGGGTCTGTGAGCATGACTGGCTAGCTGGCTCGCTAGCTTCCCCCGCTGGAACTTGTGTGTTAAACACATTTTCGATCTGCCATCACTTTTTGTAAAACTGCCAATATTCAAAATCTACACACTTGATCAGGGCTTAAAGTTCTCCGGCGCTGTGCTGGAATTCAGGCACAATTTATGTATTTCCACATTGACATAATTATCTTCTCATCTTGTTCTTGTGAACCCAGTATCATGTTTCGGTAAAAGGGTCAAAATTTTGCTTGTTGCTAAAGTAACCTCTAAGTGCTGCTAACTAGCTACCATTATCTAGTTAGCTCAGTTAGCCATGCAGCTAGCAGTCATATTAGCTAGCAGGGAATGCTGGTGGAGAGCGGTGCTGGAATGGGCACCAGAGCTAGGAGTGCGGGCAACAGAACCATGCTCAGCAGCCCCCCAGTGAACACGGCCTGACCAGGACCGAACACAAGCAGTTCTGAGGTGATTTATGTTTATGAGTTTATAAGTTTCCTGATGGACAGAGTGCTTTACTTTTTCTTAACTGTATCTTGTTAGTTAGCTTGGTAAGCCAAGCCTTAATGATAGTCAGAGTGTGATTATTGTGTTATTGATGGAAGGTTGACTCATTCTCTCCTGCATAATCATTCTCTATGTCATTCTCTCTGAATGCTTATAAGCAGTCTGTACTCTGAGTTACTGAAAGGTCAAGGGAGAGTCAAGGGCTTGAGGGAGATAAGGACCCATTTGCATCAGCATAACAAGTATCAGCCTTTAAAGCACACAAGACAACAACAGGAAAACATGCGTTGGTCTGTCAACACATGTTAGCATCAGGAGAACACACATTAATCAGTACAAACACAAAGCAAACTGACAGATGGATGATTGTTTATGCCAAGAAATAGTAGTTTCAAGTGGCCCCTTAAGTATACTTCTGCCTCGCAATGCCTCTGAGCCAACAGGAAGTGCCCCGTGCTTTGAAGTAACTTTTACTAGCGGCCAAAACAGCAGCTTTAACACGGTGGATCAATATCTTTGACCGTCACAAACCCAGCGAAATGACTTGTTTCACTATCAGAATGTGATCCATTTGGTCGATAACATTTGAAAAGGCTATACCAGCCACACGTATACAATTTTACACCCATTCACGTTAGTGGAGGGCTAAACTGGAAGTTAGCCTGCTCGGCAGGCAAAAGTCTGTTCAGTGGACACTGTAGTGCTACTGCCGACTAGCGTTTTGGGGTGTAATTGCAGAATGACGGAAATGATTGTGTAACCAGAAAACATGTTACCATTTTTTAAAAATTCAATCTTATTTGTTTAAGTTTTAATGGTGTCCAATTATCCATATGTCTTTTAGAAAATCCAGTTTAACCTTCTGGAGGTTCTAATGGTGAATTTAGGAATTAGGACTAGAGCATCCATAAATATAAAAACAGTATTGTTAAGAAAAATTATAGTTTAATATGGTTAACTTTGATAAGACAAAAAGAAAAATGATTATTAAAGCATGAGTAAATCGGTGATACTAGATGGCAGCAGAGGATAAGAAATTCACAACCAGAAGAGCCAGTAAGGGTGTGGTCAGCGAACATAAAGGAGGAGATCACAGAAATCCCGCCTAAGTGGGAGGAGATTGAGGATTATAAAATGAGGTGTTCTTAACTGCACACTCAGTTCCAACCTGTTGCCTGCCAGGGTCTTTTACTGGAATAAAAACTATTTTGCACCGATTTTCAACTGCCTCCAGAGAAGTTTTTGGACCACAAGTTACTGACTATTTTGCAGAGTTTCTTAAAATGGTGAAGACTTGATTCAGGGAATTTAGCTGGCCTAGCCCGGACAAGAGATCTCATCTGTTACTTCCATTTCTCATTTTGTGATCTCAAATCACTACCCATTTGTCTTACTGAGTCTCATCTTTGCTCCTAAGGGGGTTTTAGGAACAACAATTCAGACTGAAGTGATCTCAAAAAGATATACAATTGAGATCTTGGTGCTTTCTCAAAAGTTAAGATAATACTATTCTGAGCAAAAGATTTTTCTTCTGGGTTTGTGGCATTCTGTTAAATGTACATCTAATAAAACCCCAACTGCATAGTGCAATTCTTTTCAAAGCTCTGTGCCTAGGTTCATCATATTTATGCTAAGTTTGTAAGATGGACCTTGCCTATAGTCAGTCCCATTCTATCACACCCTAATATCAAGACTTTTACTTCTTTAAAGTTTGCTGTTTAGAGTCAAGATTATTTTAAGTGATCACAGACTGTTGAATGTTAACATCATGTTCAGGCTCTGTAGGCAGGTTAAACTGTGAACTAGCTGTAGCACACAAGGTTACAGGTTTGGGCACAGTGTCTGTGGGTCCTGTCTGAATACCCTTGAGCATTCTGTAGTACTGTCTCATACTCTAGTCACAGTGCATTACAGCCTTATTTCAAATCAACAGAAATGCAGTAGTATTTTGGTGCTAATTACTGTGGCAAGGAAGGTCAAATGAAGCGAGGAATCAAATTTTTATAGAGGGAACAGTAGCTTTTGATAGAGAAGGCTGCAAACAATGAAGCCACATAAAGGACCTGTAAACACCCACATGCACATACACAAATTTCATTTAAAAAACTGACACTCAACCAACACAGGCCACGTGTTTATTTTAACTAATAAAGCTGCACCAATGAATGAGTCAACTGCTTAATGAAAAGATTAGAGGTATTAATAAACAGAACTTGTGCAAAATTGGAAGACCGTGTGCAGTAACACGTAATCATGTTGTGTTCCATGGCAAAGAGTGTGACAGCAATGTCCATTTTTAAGAAACTAAATTCTATTCACCTCCTGTATTGGGATGGTGGCAGAAATCACATACAGTATCTCACAAAAATGAGTACACCCCTCACATATTTGTAAATATTTGATTATAACTTTTCATGTGACAGCACTGAAGATATGACATTTGGCTACAATGTAAAGTAGTGAGTTTACAGCCTGTATAACACTGTAAATTTGCTGTCCCTCAAAATATCACATCACATAGCCATTAATGGCTAAACCGTGAGTACAAAGTGAGTACACCGCTAGGTCAAAATGTCCAAATTGGGCCCAAATAGCCCTTTTCCATGTGGAGCAGGTCTGTTAAATTTGGTGTTCTCGCTCTCACACTTCCTCATACTGGTCACTGGAAGTTCAACATTGCACCTCATGGCAAAGAAATCTCTGAGGTCTTGAAAAAAAGAATGGTTGCTCTACATAAAGCTGGCCTAGGCCAGTGGTCAGCAATAGGTGGCCCGCGGGCCAGAACTGGCCCACCAGGAATAATATCTGGCCCGCAGCCAGATTGCTTTGATTGCAGAACAATAAATAATGAATAAATTGATAGCGGCTGATGCTGAAATATATCTCAGTCATTACAGTGACAGTTACTCACACTTTCTCTTAAGTGATTGTGCCTCCAAAATAAAAGCGCAAGAATGTTTTTTGAAGCAATACTTCATGTTGAGTTCATTGAGAGCTTTTACTCTGAAAAGTTCTGAAGGACATGCGAAAGAGTCTGACTTACTTGACACATTTCTGAAAAAGCCGTCAGTAAACGTGTGATTGGATTCCCCTGAATTTTCTCAGGGAAATGAAAATTAGTGTCCATAGGTTTATGAATGCCGATCAAATGCTGGGACGCACACGCACTGCAGCACATGCTTTAATGTGATCATGTGAAAAAGTGTGAAAAAGTATAGGCTAATCAATTTGTTTAACAAGGGAGAAAAAAAGGCCGCAGGATTTTGGGATCGATCTTACAACTCCTCCAGCAGGGGTCCCGCACTCTACCAACTGCGCTAAACGTGCATGAAAGTATCCAAGGGTTTGAAATAATTTGACTGAAATAATGTTCTGGCCCGCCATGTAACAGCTTGAAAAAATTGGCCCGATGTCAGACTTATTTGCTGACCCCTGGAAGCTGGAAGAAGATTGCCAAGATCCTGAAACTGAGCTGCAGCACAGTGGCCATACAGCGGTTCAACAGGACAGGTTCTACTCTGAACAGGCCTCGCCATGGTCAACCAAAGAAGCTGAGTGCACGTGCTCAGTGTCATGTCCAGAGATAGTCTTTGGGAAATAGACGTATGAGTGCTGCCAGCATCGCTACAGAGGTGGAAAGGGTGGGGGGTCAGCATGTCGGTGCTCAGACCATACGCCGCACGCTGCATCAAATTGGTCTGCATGGCTGTCGTCCCAGAAAGAAGCCTCTTCTAAAGATGATGCACAAGAAAGCCCGTAAACAGTTTGCTGAAGACAAGCAGACTAAGGACATGGATTACTGGAACCATGTCCTGTGGTCTGATGGGACCAAGATAAACTTGTTTGGTTCAGATGGTGTCAAGCATGTGTGGCGCCAACCAGGTGAGGACAAAGACAAGTGTGTCAAGCCTACAGTCAAGCATGGTGGTGGGAATATCATGGTCTGGAGCTGGATGTCTGGAGCTGGATGAGTGCTGCTGGCACTGGGGAGCAGTTCATTGAGGGAACCTTGAATGCCAACATGTACTGTGACATCCTGGAACAGAGCATGATCCCCTCCCTTCAGAGACTGGGCCACAGGGTAGTATTCCAACATGATAGCGACCCCAAACACACCTCCAAGACAACCACTGCCTTGCCATAGAAGCTGAGGAGTGGAAGAGGCAACCTGTGAAGCTCTGGTGAACTCCATGCCCAAGAGGGTTAAGGCAGTTCTGGAAAATAATGATGGCCACATAAAATATTGACACTTTGGGCCCAAGTTAGACATTTTCGCTAAGTTCACATTTGAACACTGGTCTAGAGAAATTTGAGAGTTTGTGAAATAGCTCTTCTTGAATCCCAACAAAAGTCAAATTACACAGAAAATGTTGTCCTCTGCTAAATCAGTATATGGCTGAATTTCTTTATTGAAAACTTGACAAAAAATCTATGAATTTACAGAAAGACCTACTAGACTCCTGGCATTAAATTTAAAATGTTGAGAACAATAGTCTGCTATAGATTATGTCAAAAATGCTACTGGTGTCTTGTGTGCACTGCCTGCTGATATTAATCATGCCTGCACTTCTTTTTTATAGAGAAAAGGGTCACAATATGTTGGAGTTCCTGAACTCGTTGAATCTAACTTCTCTCTCTCTCTCATGCAGTATTCCCAACCAGATGTGCTTATTAACTTAAAAGAACCTAAAGATGCTCTTGAAATAATGCCAAAAATGTATCTCCTGGTCTGGATGAATTCCTCCTGAACTGCTTTTTGAGTTACTTGACCATAAACTATTCACTTAAGGTTGGCTCTTCCATAGACATACTTTTTTTTTACTTGTCTCTCTCCTTTTAAGAACGGACAAGGATCCAGTGGACTGTGGCAGTTATCGCCCATTGTCAATTTTGAACTTTGATGTTAAATTGTATGCCAAAGTACTTGCTCGATAGTTGGATTCCTGCATTACCTCCCTGATTTATCCAGATCAGACTGGTTTTAAGAAGAGCTGTTTGACATACATCAAAATATATTTATCACATGCAATCAAGGAATCATCTGATGAGCATCTTTGGGAAATTCTTAGATGCACAAAAACATGTTGCTCAGAGGAGAGGAAGAGACAGGCTTAATCAAGGAGACATGAAGCACAGGGTGAAGCCGGCAACTTTAATTTAACGGCAGCAGTTAACAATCTTCTCTATGGCAAAAGGACCCACAAAATGCGGTGGCAACTTATGGGAGTCAACTTGCAGGGGGCGGTCCTTGGAAGACAGCCTAACTTTCTGGCCTATCCGGTAAGGCAGAGCAGGAGATTGGGAAACAAGGGTGCTAGTAACCCATAGCAATCATGAAAGGGGTCATACCTGTGGCGGAGCTGATGAGGGAATTATGGTAGTACTCCACCCATGGCAGTTGTTTACTCCATGAAGACAGGTGCTTAGCCGACACACAATGTAACGCTGTCTCCAGATGTTCATTCGCCCGCTCTGTCTGGCCGTTGGTCTGAGGGTGGCATCCTGAGGAGAGACTGGGAGTAGCCAGTAATGCCACACAAAAAGCCCTCCAAACTTGAGATAAAAATTTAGGCCCCCGGTCTGAGACAATGTCCAGAGGGATGCCGTGAATGCGAATAACATGCAGCACCAGGAGCTCAGCAGCGGAGGGTAGTTTAGGAAGGGGAATGAAATGCACAGCTTTAGAAAAACAATCCACAATGGTCAGAACAGCAGTGTTACCTTCTGAGGGTGGAAGTCCAGTAACAAAGTCCACCGCAATGTGGGACCACGGCCGGCTGGGCACAGGCAAGTGCCACAGGAATCCAGCTGGAGACAGATGGGATGACTTGCCACAGGCACAAACAGAGCAGGACAAATGCACGTGTGTCGCTATACATGGAGGGCCACCAGAACCACTGTCTGATTAGTCAGGGTGCGATGAAACCCTGGGTGGCATGCAACCCTCGAGGCATGACCCGACTGGAGGACTTGCGACCTGACAGTGTTACTCCGGTTAACTGGGCCAGTATCTGGATCGGAATGGGAGCCTTGAGCCTCCTGCACTGCTGTCTCCACATCCCACATCGCTGCAGCCATAAAGCATGATGGGGGCAGGACATGTTCTCCCTCAATGCAGGCAGTTTCAGGTTCAGACTGGCCCAGGGACACAGGTTTGACCGGAGGTGGAGGAGAAGGAGGGGCAGACGGCTCGGGGAAAGCCGAGGCAGCTGTGGTTCCAGCAGGTGAAGCAGACAGGTGTGCTTTGACGTTTTGTAATTGTCCATCAATTTGATCAATAGAATGTGAGAGCGAGTGTCCATTATCTCCTGGAGAACTCTTTCGTTCTGTCCAACTCTGAAACTCTGGGTCGCTAAGGCCTGCCTGAATACCTCCATATATGCTGCGTCCTTATGCCCAGATAATTCTGTTATGGCTTGTATAGCTGGTTTCCAAAAAAGTGCCAATGTAGCCCAGGGAGAAAAAACTCCACCGTGTCCTCACCACCAGGCCCCAGAAACACACCAACACAGAAAGACAAGAGGGAAGGGAAAACAAAGGAGTAAAAACACCACCAAAATTTCACAATTCCACAGCACAGGCATCTGTGACATGTGACATCTATGGGGTTCAGTTCATTCGTGCAACTACATGGACTCATCATTGTCTTTATTTATTTGGAGCTCTCTTGACCAAAGCATGGACATCATATATTCAACAAATCATAGAAGCCTATTTTATTACTTTATTGTCTTCCGTACATAAAAGTGAAGTTGAGCCAGCCTACCTCAACAAAGGCTAAGCTGTGTTAAACCAAAGTTTGAAGCAGGATGGTATTAACCCAGATCTGCAGCCAGACAGATGCGGCCTAGTAAGCAAGGTGCTAGAGGCTTATTGGATGTGGCCTGGTAACAATTTATGGGGGGAAAGGGGAAAAATAATCTGTTACAATCTGTTAATGTTTCCTTATCAGATTATTTTCCACAGTTTTAAGAATCTGGTATTCTTTTCTCTATCTGCATCTCCTGGTGTGCAGCATTCTCTGTGAGGATCTCCCTCTTTTTTCTCATAGCAGCAAGCCTTGGAAGCAACTGCAGCAGGTCAGTCACTGTGAGCCAGTTCGAAACACTGTCAACAATCTTTACGTCTTGTCATGGTCACATAACAATTCTTTAATAAGCTAATATCTCTTATGATTATTTTAATATCTAAGATCACCTCCAGCAGTATCAGCAGCAGAAACAACAACAGCAAAAGCATCCGTATCTTGAATATGTTTATGGGGGAAAAATTAAGTTTATATGCTTAAAGTTAATCATTTAAAAGAAATATTGAAAGGTGTGAAGCGCCTGTGTACCACAGCTGACATTTGGACTACAAGTGTGTCTAGCTTTTTGGTGCGACAGCACACTGGATTAAGCCAGATACATTGGAGCGTCAATCTGCTGCCCTTGCACGCCTCCATTTTCCCAGTCCACACACATATAATAAAATAGCAGAGATAAGCAGAGATACTTCACTCAGGGGACGTGTTGTCCCATGAATGCATTGTTGCAGCAGTTACAGACAATGGGGCCAACAGGCGTTCAAAGAATTCAATGTGTTGGTAGTGTGTGTGGATGAAAAAAATCACAATGATGAGGAAGAGCTTAGTTTTTTGACCATAGACTACTCAGACTCAAAAGAATGAAACCGGAATAATTGTGCCCACTTATCTGCAATGTGCATGCCCTACGCTCAGTTTAGTGGCTACAACAGATGCCAAAAGAGCAATGAAGGACAATTCTTCTCTCTCACACCTCAATAACTCAGCAATGGGAAAATTGTCTGCTCTGTGGAATGTCTCAGGAAGACCCAAAATGTCTGAAGGGCTAACTAAAGAGTTAAATTGCAGCTTGATATAAGCATATCAGCTATCAACCAAGTGAGAGAGACTTGCTGATGTCATGAGATCCCCTTCCTTAAGCATAAGACATAAGACACTTGTCTAGCGCTTTACGGCGACTTCTCATCAGCCGAGTTAGATTTTCTACAGGCTTAACTTCTAGAGCAAGCACTACCCCGGCACTGGGCCTTCTTTACCCAATCTTCACAGGCTCATGGAGCAAGAAACAAGCAGTGATCTCACAGAGTGCCCGTTTCTGCCTCACCACCGGCTCCGGCTGACAGGCACAAGAGGACAAGGAAATTAGGCCCACCTCAGGCTCCTCAATCAAAGAGAAGAGACACACCTGCTCTCGCTCGTTCTCCTAGAATAGAATAGAATAGAATAGTCTTTATTGTCATTGCACTGTGAAGGTACAACGAAATTTAGGGTGCTCCCACGGAGCCACCCTTGCACCATAAAAATAAGAAAAGAAAGAACAAAAACAGGTTAAAACAAACGATGTTCTCATAAAAATAGAGACACAATAATATATACAACCAGGATAGATGCTTATTCCCCTTTGGCCTCGACAGGTCCTGCCATCCCTGACAACACTAATTACCACTCTGCAGTCCCTGGATAACTCCAAGCACACTATCAGCACACAATTGCAAGCTTCAGAGAATGCTTCAGCCTCATCTTCAACAACTTCAGCTGTTGTGCGGGTCTTTCAGCTAGCCTCCTCGCTCAGCAGTCCCTCCACATCCACTTTTTTGGAAGTCATCCAGCATTCTTTGGCCTCATCCGGTTCAGCCGCGCTGTTAGGTAGGCCTTACATCTCACAAGCAGCTAAATCTCCTTGTTTAAGTTAAAAAATTCTCCAAGGCAAAGACATCAATTTAGTAAGCCTTATACTGCTATCCCCAGAATGCAACACCGGGGACGATATCGCTGTGGTGTTTAAATCAGCAGATCTCCAGCTAAATAAAGACCTGTCTGTTGGACAGTCCATGATAGCTTTTGGCATTACCAGGACATAGTTTAACCAGAGAGAACGCAAGAACTAGACACCTATCTAGCTCTTATAGGCGATCTCAACATCAGATGTGGCAGAACTATCTTTTACCTTTACCATAAAGCCTTCTCCAACAAAGCCTTACGCTTTATATCACCAAGTCCAACATCCACCTGTGTGCCAGTTTGGAGGCTCCCCATACATCACCTGCGGGAACTTTGGTCACATTTTTGGGCTTTGCCCCTCCGTGCCATTCCAGGCTGGCTCTTTCAAAGCCTCTCCCTTCCCACCAACTCGACTTACTAGGCTTCCTCGTGCAGCAGCTCTTCAATAATATAATCACATGCAACAATTTCAATTGCAAACTGCCATTTTCTCCACATCTGCAGCAGTTGCAAAGACACCCACCCTCAATCAGTCTGCCCCAGGCACAGCCTCTCTCTCATGGCACGGTTCAAAGACATTTGACATTTCAAAGACTGTGCTGGTTGTGAAATGGTGTTGTTGACTGTGCCAGTAGTCATCAAATGCTTTTGAAATTTAAAATGAATTTCAGTACTGCTTTTGAAAATTCTTGTCTTGTCTATTTATTTATTTATTTGTTTGTTTATTTATTTATTGCTTATTTAGTTTGTGTAATTTGTAAATTATTTATTTATCTGTTTTTATAATATTTATTATTAATGACCTCTAATTATTGTACTTTAAATTCTTAATGTATTACAGGAAAAATAAATTTAATGAATGATTCTTGAATTAAAATTGATTTGTATTCTGTGGGTTTAGTAGTTGTAGTAGTAGTTGCAGCAGTAACAATAATAGACCTCAAACCCTTAATTAAGTTCCTTGAAGAACTTAGAGAGAATTAGGAAATACTGCTTTGAAGCACCCAAAGTGGTTCCAGATCATGCTGGAAAAGGGTTCCTCAAGGAACCTGATAAACTACCCCAAGTTCCTCAGAGAAATTATGTGTTTTAAAAGGTTAACAACTGAAGTACCCAAAAAGGAGCCTCGAGCATGCTTTAATTTTACTGTATAGTTGCCTCTGATGTTGGTCATACGAGCAGAAGAATATAAGGTTATTCTTACTCACTGAATATATGAGTGTATGTATGTATGAGACTGGGATCTCGACCACCACACACACACACACACACACAAACACACACACACACAAACACACACAGCTTCCTCATAAAGTGAGCCAGAGAGAACTCAATACCAAACCAACCGGCCCATATCATTCACATGGTTATTGGAACTGTGTGTGTGTGTGTGTGTGTGTGTGTGTCTGTGTGTGTGTGTGTGTGTGTGTGTGTGTGTGTGTGTGTCTGTGTGTGTGTCTGTGTGTGTGTGTGTGTGTGTGTGTGTGTGTGTGTGTGTGTGTGTGCGCTCTTTCTTCACTGTGGTAGGGTAATAAAAGTAGGTGTCCACCACACAAAGCAGTAAAGAGATTGCTTGTAAAAGTCCCTCACAGCCACCCCCCACACACGTACAGAGGCAGTGTAATAAGCACCACGTGAAGGCACATGTATATGTACACACAAACAGACACAGGCCCTATTCATGAATTGACACAAAAACAGTTTAGCGCATTTGTGTTTTAAATTCAGGACTTTGTAGAATTTTGACGTAGTTGTAGAAATACCACAAATAATCAGACTAAGCAGCAGAAGGAAAAGAGGTCATTTTCATGGCTGACACTAGCTCTCTAGTCTTAGCTGCTGCTGGGACAGTGCCGCAGCGCGTTTCAACAGTGTCCAAGAAGAGACTCTCCACTCTGCTCCGGAGAATACGCAGCTAGTCTATTTTTGACAGAAGCTGCATCAAGCAGCACAGAACAGATGAACGGGGCAGTCACAAACACAGAATCGGTGTACAGAATCTGGTTGTTTTTTTAATTAAACACTCTGTGCAGACTCACAATCATATATAAACAATAAACAAACTAAAAAAGACAAAAAGTAACCATTTAACTAGGTGGCCTACTTGCCATGGTCGTAAAAATAAGGAGAAATGACCGAATCAACAAAATAGTGGACAAAATCAGGCAGGCAAAATGATCTGCTTCTGAAACACTCCCTGTGGGGTATGAATCCTGCAGAGGACGGAACAAAACCGAGTCACAGACATGAAAATTACAAAGCCACAGGGCTGGACTGTTAATCTGGCATTCCGGGAAAATGCCAGGTGGGCCAACAAAACTTTGGGGCCAGTGTAATGTAAATTATGAATTTATTTAACTGTTTTTAAAAAATGGGTCATCGATCGAGGGAGGGAGCAGGAAAGGAGGGTCATTTACACTGGGAACGCTGGGGACGTGTAGGCTACCCGCCACTTTTTGAAAGCATTTGTTAAAAATGTTCTGAAAAATAGCTTGCACCAAGAAATGTTAATTAACAAATAAAATTGCTATGAAAAAGGTTTATTTGCACAATAAGCCTGCAATGCAATGTAAATGTAGAAGAAACCTCTGTATTGTCCAAAAAAGTAACCTAGGCTAAAAACAATAATAAGCTACCCATTACTGCATTATATTCTATTGCATTTTTATATTCTGAATTGTCACCTGCCACCTGCATTTTGTGCTTTGCTGGTGCAGAAAATGTCCCCAGAATGCAGGATATTAAGTGTTTAATGCTCAAAATCTTCTGGGTGAGGAAACCCAGACCTCCTATCAACTATTTCATCAATAAATCTTTTTTCTAAATAGTAGGCCTATAAAATATATTCTTAAATGGAAGGATGGGGTATTGGTGAGGGGTGTCCGACCGATTTTGGTGGGCCGCCTGGGCCAAAAATGCCAGGGCCAATTTTTTGTCCCAGTCCAGCCCTGCAGAGCCATGCCCAGTGGAATCCAGGCGTTAGGGTACGCTTCAATCAATCCAATCACATCATCTCCTATGATCCCAACACAAGCACTCTTTATTGTCCCGCATTCCTATTGTTGCTTTTCAAAAGCATAATTCCGCCTGCTGTACCCATTCCCGCTGCTCCTTTACCATGTTGACAAATAGGTTCAAAGTAACAGTAAGTTTTTGGTGCCATCCCTATGACTCCTGGATGGTATCATCTGAGCACATCTGGTTCTGTAATTGCCTTGTAGAACTGCTGTCTTTCTTTCTTACTTTCTTCCATCATTCCCTGATCGTTGTACTGTGTGTTGGCCCCCCAAGCATTTGCCTATGTAAGTGTGTTTCCATCAATCTGTTTTTATGTGCATTTTCAATTTATGCATAACAAAACTGAATGGAAATGCCAGAAATTAGAGGGAAAAAAGTCAGAATATCACAAATAAATTCTATAATTGGCTGAGGTGGAAAATCATGATTTACATGAATCTTCCCACTTAAGTGTCAACTGAAGCTTCCACTCAAGATACACATTAATACATGAAACAAACAGAAATGTCATGTTTTCCACAGGGTGTGCTCTCATTCGAGCTTTGACTGGTTCTCCTTCTTCTTCTTCTATAATGTTTTAATGGCAGCAGAATTAGCACCAACAAATTTTTATTTTGATGAACCAAGTCCTGATATTCACTTAACAGTAGTGGATGGAAAAGCACAATATTTGCATTTTCTTCTGCAGATATTTATGAAATTCTATTTGAAATTAATTTGGATGTAATCTCAAGTTAAATCATGTTTAAAATGTCATGTTTGAGAACTTTGGCTTCTTTTGTTTAATAAAATATGTGACCTGGTTGATTTTTCTTGGAGGAGATGTCAAATAAAGGTATAACTTTGATTTGGGGTGAAAGTAGGCCGGTACGGTCTGGAATCCGTACCACTAAAAGATTCAGAGGGTACCGCAGCTGCCTGCAAAACCCCACATATAACAACCCATCACGATCTGCTGCCTTTAGTCACTGCCGTCAACTTACTGTATGCTGCAGCTGACTGTCTTTTATCGAGTGCTGTGGTTTTTTGGCACGTACGACAGACCTGCCACTTCCATGGGTTGTTCTATAACTCTGGCATATTAAGGACTTCCCAAACACACACAGTACTTGGAAGGCTCTTTTTTCATGACCAAACCACGCACTTTATTGATGTCATTTGCACCAGGCAAAAATAAATGTCAAAAATTCCTAACATTTTTGTGGTCGGGTGGCACATTACCAGCATATGTTTGTGATTGGTATCCATACCTACACATTACATCAACAGCCATTCCTTTTCTGTTATGGTTAGAGCAATTGGACTGCTGAATTAAGTCTCAGGCAGTCATGGATGTATGTCTCAAATGCAAAACAATTATGTGACTAAAACCACTGTCTACTCCACAGATGACTTCAGTTATGTTTATTCTGACTGACTTTATTCATGTTGTGAAAATCAGAATATTCTATTTGTATGGCAATTTCTTATTCAGTTTTGACTGCAACGGCTTTATGATGGTGAGATTTTAATTGGCTAAATGCATACTGTGGGACAGCTCATGGGCCCTGACTGGCCTCGCCCAAGGCAGTGTTGGCTATATCTTTCTGGAATGTTCTTTGTTTTTCAGTTTTATCTTATGAAGGTCCAAGGACCTTATAATTCTGCTATTGCAAGTAAAAGGTAAAAAGAGTCTAGGAGTTCTGTCTTTTTTAAATCTGTCAGAGTTTCTTGCCTATTTTAGTGTGTCTTATTAGCACAGTTTATTAGGCAGTGATATTCTGTGTCTTAGCCTCTGGTGACATCTGAGTAAAACAACTACCCAACAAAGAGTTTATTAGAACACATCCCACTGTCCTGTCACACCCTTCTTTGAGAGAGAAAGGAAGTAATGAGATTAGCATGTTCTTCCGTGGTCTGTGTCTTTCACATTCTGAACACATGCAGGTTAGGTGAACTGGAAGTTCTAAAGTGCCCGTGACAGAAAGACAACCTGTCCAGAGTACAACCTACCTACAAGCCCATTGCTTGTTGTGTCAGGCTCCAGAACCCCATCCACATAAAATGGAGAAGCAGTTGCATCCAAAATAAATGGATGGTTCTGAGGGCGGGAGGGATATCCAGCTGTGTTTCCAGCATGCTTTAGATCAGGGGTTCTTAACCTTTCTGGCAGTCCGACCCCTTTTTGAGGTTGAAAATATTTCGATTCCTACACACTTGTTCCAGTCAATTCCATGCTCACGTACATTTGTGTCAAGCAAAAGGAAGAGGCTTACAGAAGAATAAAGCCTCATTAATTTTGTTCTCCTCAACAAATCTCTTATATACAAGCACTTGTGCATCTCCGGACACATCGGTGGTCTCGTCAAGTTGTAAAGAAGAATACACACTTCATTTTATCTTAGCTGTCACCTGTTCTTCCACGTCTCTTGCCGTGCGCCCAATGCGGTTAGACACAGTATCGTCCGACACTGGTATCAATGCTAGCTATACCTACATTTATAACCGGGGCTCTATGTAGTTTGTCCGAGTAGCTTAAGTTAGCTACTCTTAGCTTAACTTGATTGGCAGCTAACATTAGTGTTGTAACATTAATACACAGCTATTGCCAGGCTGTCTTAAGTCCTGTTTAATAAGTAGAGCTGTATTTCATTGTATAAGTTCTCCCAGAGCCGTTAAATAAGATTATTTAACGGCTCTGGGGCCTCCATAGTAGATCCAAGGACCCGTTAAAACTATATCCGTAAGCACTCCGACGTACAGCCAATCACAATCTGCCACGTCATCACATTATGTGACGTTATCAACAGGTGCAGGCCCCCGAGCAGATCTGACCACCCGAGCACATCTTGGTAGAGTTCACTCAGTCTTGTAAAAACATCATTAATTGCAGTGTGAATGCAGCTATCCATCTTTCTGCGCTTAGACCAGACCAGCACAGTGAAGATGTTAAAGTGTGTGTGTTAATTAAGCAATAGCTTACGACAGAATGTGGTATATGCTTATTATATTAGAGTTAAAGGGTGTTCATGTGTGTCACAGCCTGAAGTGAGTTATTGCTTTTATAAAACGGTTACCAAGTATGGCAAAAAGAAAGTAGGCTAACAGACGCACTACAATTTGACTTTGTTTTATTTCATCAATAGTCATTTCTTTATGAATACAAAAGGTAGTTCCAGTAGGATGCCAGTAAGCTACGTAGTGCATGATGGTTGCTAAGCAACATACATCAAAGGCTAGAATTATTAGAACTATTTATTTATTTTTATTTGAACATTGCCCTTTTTTTAATGCGATCTCCCCACGAAGCTCAGATTATAACTCGAACCGTGTCTGTCACCATAGACTCTAGGCCTATGTAAGAAGTTGGAAGTAGTCATCATGACGTCACCCGTTGGTTTGTGGACTGCCGTTTTAAAGCCTCAAGTTTGGCCGATAGGGCGGCGCCATGTTGAGTTTTTGCAACCAGCAGCACCGGACGTGACCATATTTGGACGAGATGGTGGAGCTAACGGCCGTGTGTGGAGCTAGCTAGCAATTTTGTCTAGCGAACAACAGGTTTAAAACTAAATGTACTCAATAAGCTTTTTCAACTGCGCTGGTTTAAGTTACACAGTGCTGGCGGTATGAGTCGGCTCTAGCCTCACTGACAAGTCGCCATGGTAACGCCTAGTCAGTCATAGATAATGATGGTTGAAGCTTTCTGGTCTATTTTCCTCTAAATGGGACTATAATTTACTAAATGAACATCGTGTTGTATTGAAGAAGACATGAGACTATAGCGACTGAGACCATAAACTCATTAGGATAGTGTTTACTGAGGTAATAAATCAGCTGAGAAGTAGGGTCATTTTCCCATTGTTTCTAATGGAACCGGACTTCTTTTTGCAACCAGAAGAGTCGCCCCCTGCTGGCCATTCAATATAATGCAGGTTTACGGGACTTGGATTGGATTCATGTCTCATACTGAAAGCTTCCCGCTTGTTTGTCACGGAGTGATACAGATCTGTGCGAAGGTATTCAATGTCATAGCCGAGCATATACGCTCATTACACGACTACTATGAACCAATCAGATTGCTTGACTTGAGCTACTCGTTTTATAACCAGGCTCATCTGTCTTCAGTCTATTGATGATGCGATCTCACAGAGGTTGGTCATTATTACTAGGCTACTGTGGAATGGAATGGAATGCTGAAGAGGTGTGTGTGTGTATGCGCGTGTAGCTGTGTGTCTATACATGTCTGCTTGCCCTCTGCCTGCCAATAAATCCAGAGGCCACATTGGCACTCAGCACTAATAAAGATTGCAGTCCCTCTCAGTGTGTGCATGTGTGTGTGTTGCCTTCATTTGTCTGGATGGTAAAGGGAGACTTCAATCTGTCTGCCTCAGGGAAAAATTGGACTTGTCTTGCTTGCTGATAAACACTCAAGTTTGATTTATTTTTCTGTGGTGACATGCACCCATACATTAGCATTCACTGTAGGGCTGTGAGGCATTTAACTTGGCACAGACTGACAATGTCTGTAGGCTACTGTATTGATTGGTGCGATATCTGTATGGGCGTATCATTTCAATTCCAACAGCCAAATGGGCAGTTAACCAGCTGGGACCAATACATGGATGTATTAAAGGGACCATGTGTGGTTTTCAATGGCCTCTAGCGGTGAGGTTTCAGATTGCAACCGCTACTTTGCCAAGCTACTTAACCTTTAGAACTTACATAGCTTACTTTTTTCTTCATTTAACCTTTATTACTTTTCCCCCTCATAGGCAAGAGGGGAGGCGGGAGGGGAAACAAATTACAAAATATTTAGTACTGAGGGACAAACAAGGTAATAACATGCAGAGTGGAGAGGATACAAAAGGGAAGAGATACAGTGGGATGCAAACAATGTAAGCAATGTAAACAAAGTGTAGCAGACTCAAGAAAATTAAATAATATTAAGAGGGAGAGCCCACCTGTCCACCTCTTCCAGCTCCTTACTCCTGCTCTTAGCGTATTGAACTATGACGCTGGGCTTCCCAGTGTGCTACAAACTGATTCCAAGGGGTCTTGACCGTGTGTTTACCTTTCCAATAGATTGCATTTTTTGAGAGGTTACAACCCGTTTACAAAGAGGCAATAAAAAAGTGATGAATTTACTACTACTACCCAACCTTGCTGCCAATTTGTCCCAGTGGCCGAACTCAGTACTGCAACAAAATATCTCCTGCATGGACCTCTAGTATGAAATAGGTGCATATAATAATTTCTGAATTTTTAGATCAATACAGTTAAACTTTCTCAGATCTTAGAATGACTATTTTGTGTGTGTGACATCATTCCAACATACAGTCTATGGGCTGAGTGTGATCGAGTGCGCAGGGTCAGGGAGAGAAACGCTAGTGTCCGTGTGCAGTGTGAGGCAACACAGAGGCAAAACAGAAAGCATGAAAACCTTTTTGGCTTATGATCTGGGTCTTTCAAATGAATGGTCCCCATCTTGATGTTCTGTTTCCAGTTACGGTTTAGTATTTTATTAATTTTGTAGCTCTGACCATCAGTTGTATTTAAATATAGCATTATACTTGCCAACCTAATAGCTGAGATCAGAGAACACACAGACAACATCAGTCCAACTGATGGTCAGCACACTCGTAATGTAATGAGTAATCCCTTATTTAGTGTACAGTCAGTACAGTTGGTCAACCTGTTGTCTGACTGCTAGTGTTTCTTGATGTATTAGAATCCTATTTTATGACTAATAAAAGCTGATTAAATAAAAAACAAAAATATTTCTAATTTCCAAATATATTAAAAACATAATTTTGATGGAGTGAGGAGGATTAATTTAAAAGTCTCACAGACTGGGGAAAGAAGCTGCTCTGAAGTCAAGTGATACTTCTGTATTTCTTGCCAGTCGGCAGCTGGGTGAACAGGATGTTGTATTCTTTAAGCTTTGGGTTTCCAGTCAGAATGCTTTCTATTGCTCTTCTGTTAAAGTTGACGAGAACTTGGCACAGGAACTTTGCTCTCTTAATCATACCAGGGCATATAAAATGAAATATGACAATATGTGCATATACCGTATTTAACAAATTATTAGTTTTTATTTTATCTTAATGTAGTTATATGCTGTAATAACTCTTGGCAACAGAATCTATGGTACGTTTGGGATCAGACCATTTATTCCTGTTGATGTATAATCGCTCCTCAATAAAACAACTGTACAAAGTATTTTTTATATCAAATGTTTCATGCCCAAATAGAATATACAATGAAAATGGCCTGCATTCAGCTGTTATCTGCATGGGGCTAGTGTCTGTGATGAGAATCAGCTCCAGCCGGACACATGATCATGTTTGGGAGGACATCTGGTGGGCAGCTGGAGGAGAGTTTGGACAGTGGAAGGCAGCACTGGGGCCAAAGTCAGCTCCCTCACGGACAAACCTCTCTCTCTCTCTCTCTGCAAACATCAGTGGAGAGCTCCTGTATTCACCAACTTATATCTACTGAAGCACTTTGCAACAATCAATAAATGGCCAACTATTAATTTGCACTCACAGTGGAGAAATAATTACTTTCAATTTAACTGGTCAGCTGTTTATCATAAAGGAAAAAGAGGAAAAATAATTAAAACAAAGAAATGTTTGCTAGTGGCTATTATTTTTCTGTAGTAGTCACATGATCTAGTCCCAGCTCTCGTGTTTTCTAGCCACAATCAGGCAAGCAAGGCTGGATTACCAACCAGAAATATGCTCCAAGGCCCCCAGATGCCCCTCTCTTTAGATTTACCTTGTGTCATTTAGTTTGTAGTACAGTAGTTTAACTAATTTTAAATTTTCATTATGCCCCACTACAACACAGTATCACCTGAAATGCCAAGGGCCTTATGATAAATGTTTGCCTTTGTTAGATAGTGACAGGAAAGTAGGTGAGAGAAAGAGGTGTACGATAGCGAACAAAGGTCCCTGACAGGAATTAACGGGAGCGTTGCAGTCATGTGGTGTGAACGTTAACCACTATGCTATCAGGACACCAAAAAGCATGCTCTTAAATAAAAATGGGTTTGGTATTTAAATGACTGGTTGTTTACTGAATCCCAAGGTTGTCATGTGTAATATGCAGTGTGCACTTCATTGATATTTGAGTGATGTGGTCCATACACAATGCAAAGAAGGTGGTTTAATAGCCTAGCAGCTCATTTCCTCCTTGGGGGATTTTCATCTATTAGATGAGATCTATTCTTTCGGGAGGAGCCTGTGGTTGTCTCTACAGTTGACTTTTAGACATAAGATAGTACTTTATTCATCCTGAAGAATTTTTAATGCTCAGTAAGATGAAATAGACATTAACAGCAGTGGATTGAATTTGCATGATGATTTTCTCAGTGTCCAGTGGGTTGCGCACAGACTGATGGAAGGATCTTCTGTGGTGTTCAGGGGTGCATCTTGGTGGTATCAGTCTGTTACTGAAGGTGCCTCTTGCCCAGGAAAGCAGTGAGATATCCTTGATGCTCTGTTACTTGACAAATAATAAAGAAAATCAAATTCCACCCCAAGTACAGAGCTCTGTCCTCTCGATGACACCACCACAAATGGGTTATTTTTTAAATTAATAGTATATACTAAAGTATATGGAAAATACAAATACTCACTGTCAAGAAATAAAGTATACCAAAACTAAACCAAAAACCAAAGTGAATTTAATTTGATTCTTGAAGTACTATATATAGTCAGTCTCCCAAATCATAGGAAACTTTGTTACGTCTTGTGTTCTGGCGCCCTCTGCTGCTATGGAGTGTAAGTAAATGAGCTCAATGTCTCGCCCTCCACCTGTGTGTCTCTCTCTGAGTCTCCATAAAGGAATCTATCATTCTTTTACAAGATATAATGAATATTTATGAGTAGGGCTTTCCTCCAATCAGCTGTCAGCATTGCAAACATAAATAAGCTGACAGCTTGCCTCTTCCCTTCAGTGGTGGCAGTAAATGGCACTGAATTATTTACATTTACATTTTTAACATTTAGCTGACGTTTTCATCTGCAGTAACTGGTTGGACAACATTAGAGTACAGTAGTGAGTGCAGGGGTCAGAGGTCACAGTGTCTGATAATGGGTTAATTTACATTTACTAGTAGTGTACTTGAGGTTTCCATTTTCTACTACTGCAACTTTATACTTCTACTATAATATAATTCAGAAGGAAAAGTAGTACTTCTTACTACACTACATTTATTTAACAACTTTAGGTCATTTGAAAATTCAATACAGCTGTTGCCTGTAAAACAAACACCTATTGGTGGCCTACATCTGTCCGGTTGTCTCACCATGTCTCTGTCTGTCCCTTACTGTTTATTGTACATTTAATCAGCCACCACTCACTGTAACAACGTGACATTGCATTACTTTTTTGTTTCTTCCTCTAATTATGCCTTTGTCCTGTTAAACACACTGTTAGTGTGGCTTTAAGGATGGCAATGTCGGTCGGTTCAAAACCTTGGTCCAGACTGTAATAACTTAAAGAGGTCATATTATGCTCATTTTCAGGTTCATACTTTTATTTAGGGGTTGTACCAAAGGTTTACATAGTTTGATTTAAAAAACACCATATTTTTTGTCATACTGCAAATATGACTAACGTTATTTTAATTTCATATTAACTAGCTTGAGGGCATGCCATACTATTTGAGCATTATGGCGCGTGTTACAAAGTGATACAGATAGGTTACGGAAGTAAAGGTTGGACTACAATCGAGCTGTTTTCAGGCAGTTCAGGTGCAGAGTTTTTTGTGGGAGATGGGAACTCCCTTTGGATGGCCTTTGGGCTTTTTCAGGTAAGTTCCTATGGAGGACCGATCCTGACACAGCCAGAAATAAATACAGAAATAAATAAATGCTCAATAAATAAATAAGCATCCAATTAAATACACAAAAAAATAAAGTACATAAATAAATGCAGGTAGTAATTAAATTATACAAGGAGACATAAATGTATATATCTATTTTAATTACCTTATTTATTTATTGTTCGTTACAATCTTCAACTTCATTTATTAATTACTTATTTTTTAAATGTATTTATTTATGTGTGTGTGTTAATATTTTTGTCTGTTTTATTCTTGCGTTGCATTTTCTACCCTATTTATTTTCACCCATGGTATTTATTTCTGCCTGTTCTTTTTACATTTCTGTATGCATTTCTGCCTCATTATGCAAATGAGGAGGGGCTGTGTCTCAAGGGGTGAACTTCTCTCCTATTGGTGGACCAGTCAGATGGGAGAGCTCTAGGCCTTCTCTGCCTGTACTCATCAAAGAGCTGCTCCTCACACAGTCAGTTGGCTTCCTTCAGTGCGCTGAGGTGTTTAGCAGCTCTGTTTGAAGACAATACTACCAGCCATGTCTTCCTCCTCTTTTCACGTAGACACTCAGACAGACAGTGCTTTCAGTTTGCTGCATGCATGGACACAGAACTGCGGTATAGGGAGAAGCACACGGTCAGCTGGCTGCAGCTAAATCTGGAGTGCACTCGTATTCAATTCTGTATGGTAAATTCAGTTTTAACGGAGCAGAGCGAGCTGACAGGCAGAGTTAGAGACTTTTTCTGTCTGTTTCTCTCTTTACAAAGACGCATGTTGCAGTCAGAGTCTTCTCTGAGATGCGAGCACGACATACAACACAATTTATCAAATTACACAACGGATATGCAGTATGAAAATAAGATTGATTGGATTATACTCACAGGAAGTATAAAACCTCTTACATGGGTCTATTAAAAGTAAAGTAACACAAAAATGTCAGGGAAATTACTTTACTTAGATTTAAGTACTGCAGTTGTACATTTGAAATACCTTCCTACCTTTCTGATAGGAAGCCTTCTTGAGGTGGTATAAAACATTTCTTCTTAAATTCTGATTTGAGTTGTGGACAACTATGACCACATGAATTAAAAAAATTAAACATTTCACTGCCCAAGTCAGCTATAACACAGGTCTTGTTCATCAGACTACATGCTGTACAGTATTTGTAATTTGATTTATTATGCATTTCTGCTTCTTCGTTGCATGATTTACAATAATAAGTTGAGAAATGGGTCTGTTCTGAGTTGATCCTGATCTGCAGCAGCTAATAAAGTCCATTTATTCCCCAAAATGCTTTCTTTTAGGCAGGCTGGAGCAGAAAACAACTCACCTTTCTCAAGTTGTACAGTAATGTCACATGTGTATGAAGGTGGATCAAACAAGCTAATCTTAAATGTCAAAGTAGAGAGGATCCTAGTAGGCCTATTTATTTTCATTCATTACACAATATGAATAAGCTATGCAGACAGTTGTAAAGAAAGAACATCTTTTTCTTCTGTTCTCTACTTGTTATAGTTACACAGTATTAGGGGTGTGGGCTGTATTAAAAGTATCCACTGTTCTC